>NW_026290981.1:12500-50000 GCF_023373465.1 Oncorhynchus keta
TAGTCTACAGTAACATCAACAGCAGACTAACTAGACTAACTAGACTACAGTAACATCAACAGCAGACTAACTAGACTAACTAGTCTACAGTAACATCAACAGCAGACTAACTAGACTAACTAGACTACAGTACTAGACAACAGCAGACTAACTAGACTAACTAGACTACAGTACTACTAGACTACACGAGACTAACTAGACTACAGTACTAGACTAACTAGACTACAGTACAGACTAACTAGACTAACTAGACTACAGTACTAGACTACTAGACTACAGTAACTAGACTACAACTAGACTACAGTACTAGACTACAGTACTAGACTAACTAGACTACAGTAAAAGACTAACTAGACTACAGTACTAGACTAACTAGACTACAGTACTAGACTAACTAGACTACAGTACTAGACTAACTAGACTACAGTACTAGACTGCAGTACTAGACTACAGTACTAGACTACAGTACCAGACTAACTAGACTACAGTACTAGACTACAGTACTAGACTACAGTACTAGACTAAATAGACTACAGTACTAGACTACAGTACTAGACTACAGTACTAGACTACAGTACTAGACTAAATAGACTACAGTACTAGACTACAGTACTAGACTAACTAGACTACAGTACTAGACTAACTAGACTACAGTACTAGACTAACTAGACTACAGTACCAGACTACAGTACTAGACTACAGTACTAGACTACAGTACGAGACTAACTAGACTACAGTACTAGACTACAGTACCAGACTAACTAGACTACAGTACTAGACTACAGCACTCGGCTAACTAGACTACAGTACTAGACTACAGTACTAGACTACAGTACCAGACTACAGTACTAGACTACAGTACCAGACTACAGTACCAGACTACAGTACTAGACTAACTAGACTACAGTACTAGACTACAGTACTGGACTACAGTACTAGACTAACTAGACTACAGTACTAGACTACAGTACCAGACTACAGTACTAGACTACAGTACCAGACTACAGTACCAGACTACAGTACTAGACTAACTAGACTACAGTACTAGACTACAGTACCAGACTACAGTACTAGACTAACTAGACTACAGTACTAGACTACAGTACCAGACTACAGTACTAGACTAACTAGACTACAGTACTAGACTACAGTACTAGACTACAGTACCAGACTAAATCGACTACAGGGTTGAACAGCTAACACTACACCATACTGATGCAGAGACCCCTCTTCCTCTCATTTACTCATCTATTTCCCCCTCTTCCTGTTATTAACTTGTTGTCTCTCTCTCTTGTGGTTTTGTGTCCCGGTGAGTCTTCCCACTGCCAGAAGGCCGAGGGCTTTGTACCGCAGCACAGATGGGAGTAGGAACATACACAATCTGATATTTCATGGCATTTTCTCCTGCTCCACCTCAAACGCTGGCATCTCATTAAAAACTCTCCACATGTCAGCGAAAATAGAGAGTGAGAGACAGACAGAGAGAGAGAGAGAGAGAGAGAGAGAGAGAGAGAGAGAGAGAGAGAGAGAGAGAGAGAGAGAGAGAGAGAGAGACAGTGAAAGATAGGACCTTCCTCCTCCTCCTCCTCCTCCTCCTCCTCCCTACATCCTTACCTCTATCCTCCTCCTCCTCCTCCCTACATCCTTACCTCTATCCTCCTCCTCCTCCTCCCTACATCCTTACCTCTCTCCTCTCTTCCTCCTCCTCCCTCCATCCTTACCTCTATCCTCCTCCTCCTCCTCCCTACATCCTTACCTCTCTCCTCTCTTCCTCCTCCTCCCTCCATCCTTACCTCTATCCTCCTCCTCCTCCTCCCTACATCCTTACCTCTCTCCTCTCTTCCTCCTCCTCCCTCCATCCTTACCTCTATCCTCCTCCTCCTCCTCCCTACATCCTTACCTCTCTCCTCTCTTCCTCCTCCTCCCTCCATCCTTACCTCTATCCTCCTCCTCCTCCTCCCTACATCCTTACCTCTCTCCTCTCTTCCTCCTCCTCCCTCCATCCTTACCTCTCCCCTCTTCCTCCACTCCCTCCCTCCACCTTTCATTCCCTCCGTCCCTCCCTCTACCCCTCCCCCTCCCTCCGTCTACTCCTCCCTCCCTCTACCCCTCCCCCTCCCTCCTTCTACCCCTCCCTCCCTCCCCTCCCTCCCTCCCCTCCCTCAACCCCTCCCCCTCCTTCTACCCCTCCCTCCCCTCCCTCTACCCCTCCCTCTCCCCCTCCCTCCACTTTTCCTTCCCTCCTCCTTCTACCCCTCCCTCCCCTCCCTCTATCCCTCCCCTCCCTCCGTCTACCCCTCCCTCTACCCCTCCCCCCCTCCCTCCTTCTACCCCTCCCTCCCCTCCCCTCCCTCCTTCTACCCCTCCCCCCCTCCCCTCCCTCTCCCTCCTTCTACCCCCCTCCTTCTACCCCTCCCTCCCCTCCCCTCCCTCTCCCTCCTTCTACCCCCTCTCCCCCCCTCCTTCTACTCCTCCCTCCTTCTACCCCCCCCTCCCTCTACCCCTCCCCCTCCCTCCTTCTACCCCTCCCTCCCCCCTCTACCCCTCCCCCTTCTAACCCTCCCTCCCCCCCCCTCCCCTCCCTCCTTCTACCCCTCCCTCCCTACCCCCTCCCTACCCCTCCCCCCTCCCTCCCCTCCCCCTCCCCTCCCCCCCTCCTCCCTCCCTCCCTCCTTCTACCCCTCCCCCTCCCTCCCCTCCCCACTACCTCTCCCCCTCCCCTCCACCTTTCCTTCCCTCCTCCTTCTACCCCTCCCTCCCCTCCTCCCCCCTCCCCTCCCTCCCTCCCCCCCCCTCCCTCCTTCTACCCCCCTCCCTCCCTACCCCTCCCCCTACCCCTCCCTCCCCTCCCACTACCTCTCCCCCTCCCTCCGCCTTTCCTTCCCTCCTCCTTCTACCCCTCCCTCCTCTCCATCTCACCATCCGTCCACTCCTTGTTTCTGGAGTTCTGAGATGCCGAAGGACAGCGCTCCCATGAAGTCGTTCCTGCTGGTCATATCCCAGTCCCAGATCTCCACCGACAGACGACGGTCCTTATCAGAGTCCTTCAGGGGACTATAGACCAGGGAGGAGAGAGGGAAGGAGGTGGGGAGGGAAGGGGAGGGGAAGGGAGGAGAGGGGGAGGGGGGGGGAGGGGGGGGAGGGGGAGAGGGAGGGAGGGAGGGAGGGGGGGGAGGGAGGGGAGGGGGGGGGGGAGGGGGGGGGAGGAGGGAGGGGGGGGGGGGAGGGGAGGGGGAAGGAGGGGGAGGGAGGGGGGGGGGGGGGAGGGGAGGGGGGGAGGGAGGGGGGGAGGGGAGGGAGGAGGGGAGGGAGGGGGGGGGGGGGGAGGGGGGGGGGGGGGGAGGGGGAGGGAGGGGGGGGGGGGGGGGGGGGGGGGGGGGAGGGAGGGAGGGAGGGGGGGAGGGAGGGAGGGAGGGAGGGGGGGGAGGGGAGGGAGGGAGGGAGGGGGGAAGGGAGGGAGGGAGGGAGGGAGGGAGGGAGGGAGGGAGGGAGGGAGGGAGGGAGGGAGGGAGGGAGTAGAGAACACTGATTAAGTCATCTTCCAGTCATTTAGTTTAGAACTGTCTCTCGGAAGTGGAAGATCTTGTGTTGTAAAAAATATCCTCAATGTTAAGGTTTCATACCTCTTTAACAAAGATAGTGTAAAGTTCAGAAACCTCTTTAACAAAGATAGTGTAAAGTTCAGAGGCCCTCTTTAACAAAGATAGTGTAAAGTTCAGAAACCTCTTTAACAAAGATAGTGTACAGTTCAGAAACCTCTTTAACAAAGATAGTGTAAAGTTCAGAACCCTCTTGAACAAAGATAGTGTAAAGTTCAGAAGCCTCTTTAACAAAGATAGTGTAAAGTTCAGAAACCTCTTGAACAAAGATAGTGTAAAGTTCAGAAACCTCTTGAACAAAGATAGTGTAAAGTTCAGAAACCTCTTTAACAAAGATAGTGTAAAGTTCAGACGCCTCTTGAACAAAGATAGTGTAAAGTTCAGAAACCTCTTTAACAAAGATAGTGTACAGTTCAGAAACCTCTTTAACAAAGATAGTGTAAAGTTCAGAAACCTCTTTAACAAAGATAGTGTAAAGTTCAGAAGCCTCTTGAACAAAGATAGTGTAAAGCTCAGATCCCTCTTTAACAAAGATAGTGTACAGTTCAGAGGCCCTCTTTAACAAAGATAGTGTAAAACGTAGTGTCAACTGAACATACAATTTGAACGTTTCGTTCCAGGTAGGGTTGAGGTTTCCCTTGATGGTCTTGGTCTTCTGCTTGGTGTCACTCTTGGGGTCGGGGATGAGTTTGAGCTTCACGTAGGGGTCAGACAGACCGTTTGGATCCATGGGCACCAGGTTAGAGGCTTCATGGACTGGAGAGGAGAGGAGAGGAGAGGAGAGGAGAGGAGAGGAGAGGAGAGGAGAGGAAGGAAGGGGAGAGGGGAGGAACGAGAGAGAGGAGGGAGAAGGACGAGGAGAAGGGAGAGAGGGAGGAAAGGAGGAGGGAGAGAGAGGATAGGGAGGGGAGAGGGAGGAGGGAGAGAGACAATAGGTTAGGAGCCTCCTGGACTAGAGAGATTAGCTTAAACAGGTTTATTAGGAGCAAAACCCTGCATAGCCAGGAGGGTTGACCAGACCTGATGTAAGGAGGTCAGGGTTCACCAGACCTGATGTGAAGAGGTCAGGGTTCATCAGACCTGTTGTGAGGAGGTCAGGGTTCACCAGACCTGATGTGAGGAGGTCAGGATTCACCAGACCTGATGTGAGGAGATCAGGGTTCACCAGACCTGATGTAAAGAGGTCAGGGTTCACCAGACCTGAGGGGGAAGAGGTGCTGCCTCTTCACGACCGTCTGGGTTTGTGTGGACCTTATTTAACTAGGCCTTTTTAGTAGGCCGTCATTGTAAATAAGAATTTGTTCTTATCTACATTTACATTTACATTTAAGTCATTTAGCAGACGCTCTTATCCAGAGCGACTTACAAATTGGTGCATTCACCTTATGACATCCAGTGGAACAGCCACTGTACAATAGTGCATCTAAATCTTTTAAGGGGGGTGAGAAGGATTACTTTATCTATCTAGGTATTCCTAAATAGGTGGGGTCAGGTGTTCGGAAGGTGTGTCTGGCCTTGCAGTGAGTGACCAGGCAGGTTTGAGCACGCACCCCTGTGTTTAGGATCAGCGTCAGATGTGGTGTTGTCTCAGACCTGGGTGAGGTCAGGGTTGACCAGACCTGCACAGGGGGGTGAGTCCCAGGGTCCTTCAGCTTAGTGTCAGAGGGCAGTGTGAACCAGCTGTTCACAGGGAGTGGGTGGCCTTGCATCTGTGGGTTCACCAGGTGAGGGGTCAGGGTTGACCAGACCTGATTAAGGTGGTGTGTCAGGCAGACCTGAGGTCAGGTCTGTGAGGAGGTTTCAGACCTGATGTGACAGGTGTCCACGGTTCACGGGAGCTGGGACATTGAGGAGGGCACCCTGAGGGTTGCCCCTGGGTTTAGGATGACAGATTCTCAGATGTGGTGTTCACAGACCACCTGGGGTGGCCAGTCAGGAAGGCAAAAACCAGGATCCAGTTGCAAGGGATTTGAGTGACAGTCCCAGGGATTTGTAGCTTAGTGATGAGCTTTGAGGGCACTATGGTGTTGAACGCAGGACAGGGCTGTAGACATTTAACAGCATTCTCAGGGTGACAATGGTGTTTCATTTGTCCATGTTGGGCATGAATGCAAAAACAGACTGGATCATCTGTGATCTGCACTTGGCATTGTAAATTTGTGCATTTATTTACATTTAGTCATTTCAGACTCTTTCCAGGTGATGTGGTGAATTGGTGCATTCAAAGCACTTATGGTGACCAGTGGAACAGCAGACACTGGGGCAACATTTAGCATCTAAATCTGGAAACAGGGGGTGAGAAGGATTACTGTTGGGATCCTAGGTATTCCTTAAATAGGTGGGGTTTCAGGTGTCTGTGTGACAGGTGTGTCTGGCCTTGCAGTGTGTGAGTGACCAGGCAGTACGGTGTGGGACTGTGCAGTGTGTGCATGTGTGACAGACCCTGTGGGGCCCAGTGGTTGTGTGATCAGTGTGGCAGATGTGTGTGTTGTCAGTGTCACCACCTGGGGACAGCCAGTCAGGAAGTCCAGGATCCAGTTGCACAGGGAGTGTGTTCAGTCCCAGGTGTCCACAGCTTAGTGATGAGCTTTGAGGTGCACTATGGTGTTGCAGCTGAGCTGTAGTCAATGAATGTGTGCATTCTCACGTGGGTGTTTCATTTGTCCAGGTGGGAAAGGGCAGAGTGGAGTGCAAAAACAGACTGGATCATCTGTGGATCTGCTGTGGTGTGTGTGTGTGTGTCAGTGTGTGTGGATCTCAGTGATTTCTGGGATGATTTTGGTGGTGAGTGTGTCAGTGTGTGTGTGTGTCAAAACTAGTGTTGTCAGTGTGTGCACTTCATGGTGACAGTGTGTGTCACCACACTGCATGGGTCTAGATGGTAGACCATCACATCACCACACTGCATTGTGGGGCTGTAGACATTTAGTCTAGATGTTACCTTGGAAACAGGGTGACAATGGTGGTCAGCTTGACACATGTTGGGATGACAGACACGGAACAGACTGTCTGTGAAGACACATGGTGTGTCACCACACTGCATTATGGGTCAGATGTTTCTGACAGCAGACAGACAGACAGACAGACAGATCACCAGACTGACAGACAGACAGACAGACAGACAGACAGACATCACACACTGCATTATGGGTCTATACACACACACGACACACATCACCACACATTATGGGTCTAGATGAAAGCACTTATCACCACAGCATTAGCAGCTATTTGTGACATCACCACACTGCATTATGTTAGATGTTTCTGTGTGTGTGTGTGTGCATGTGTGTGTCTAGTGTGTGTGTGTGTGTGTGTGTGTGTGTCTAGTGTGTGTGTGTGTGTGTGTGTGTGTGTGTGTGTGTGTGTGTGTGTGTACATGTGCATTATGGGTCTAGATGTTTCTGCGTGTGTGTGACATCCACATCACCACACTGCATTATGGGTCTAGACAACACTGACCATCCACATCACCACACTGCATTATGGGTCTAGATGTTTCTGCGTAGCTACACGACATCCACATCACCACACTGCATTAGCGTACAATCGACATCCACATCACCACACTGCATTATGGGTCTAGATGTTTCTGCGTAGCTACATCCACATCCACATCACTGCATTATGGGTCTAGATGTTACCTACAACTGACCATCCACATCACCACACTGCATTATGGGTCTAGATGTTTCTGCGTAGCTACAATCAACATCCACATCACCACACTGCATTATGGGTCTAGATGTTACCTACAACTGACCATCCACATCACCACACTGCATTATGGGTCTAGATGTTTCTGACATCCACATCACCACACTGCATTATGGGTCTAGATGTTTTCGACAATCTGACATCACATCACCACACTGCATTATGGGTCTAGATGTTTCTGCGTAGCTACAATCGACATCCACATCACCACACTGCATTATGGGTCTAGATGTTTCTGCGTAGCTACAATCGACATCTACATCACCACACTGCATTATGGGTCTAGATGTTTCTGCGTAGCTGCAATCGACATCTACATCACCACACTGCATTATGGGTCTAGATGTTTCTGCGTAGCTACAATCGACATCCACATCACCACACTGCATTATGGGTCTAGATGTTACCTACAACTGACCATCCACATCACCACACTGCATTATGGGTCTAGATGTTTCTGCGTAGCTACAATCAACATCCACATCACCACACTGCATTATGGGTCTAGATGTTACCTACAACTGACCATCCACATCACCACACTGCATTATGGGTCTAGATGTTTCTGCGTAGCTACAATCAACATCCACATCACCACACTGCATTATGGGTCTAGATGTTACCTACAACTGACCATCCACATCACCACACTGCTGGGTCAGATCGACATCCACATCACCACACTGCATTATGGGTCTAGATGTTTCTGCGTAGCTACAATCGACATCCACATCACCACACTGCATTATGGGTCTAGATGTTTCTGCGACATACATCACCACACTGCAATCGACATCACATCACCACACTGCATTATGGGTCTAGATGTTTCTGCGTAGCTACAATCAACATCCACATCACCACACTGCATTATGGGTCTAGATGTTACCTACAACTGACCATCCACATCACCACACTGCATTATGGGTCTAGATGTTTCTGCGTAGCTACAATCAACATCCACATCACCACACTGCATTATGGGTCTAGATGTTACCTACAACTGACCATCCACATCACCACACTGCATTATGGGTCTAGATGTTTCTGCGTATCGCATCCACATCACCACACTGCATTATGGGTCTAGATGTTTCGCTACAATCACCACACGACATCCACATCACCACACTGCATTATGGGTCTAGATGTTTTTCTGCGTAGCTCCAATCGACATCCACATCACCACACTGCATTATGGGTCTAGATGTTTCTGCGTAGCTACAATCGACATCCACATCACCACACTGCATCACCACACTGCATGGGTCTAGATGTTTCTGCGTAGCTACAATCGACATCCACATCACCACACTGCATTATGGGTCTAGATGTTTCTGCGTAGCTCCAATCGACATCCACATCACCACACTGCATTATGGGTCTAGATGTTTCTGCGTAGCTCCAATCGACATCCACATCACCACACTGCATTATGGGTCTAGATGTTTCTGCGTAGCTACAATCGACATCCACATCACCACACTGCATTATGGGTCTAGATGTTACCTACAACTGACCATCTACATCACCACACTGCATTATGGGTCTAGATGTTTCTGCTACAATCGACATCCACATCACCACACTGCATTATGGGTCTAAATGTTTCTGCGTAGCTCCAATCGACATCCACATCACCACACTGCATTATGGGTCTAGATGTTTCTGCGTAGCTCAAATCGACATCACCACACTGCATTATGGGTCTAGATGTTTCTCCACATCACCACACTGCATTATGGGTCTAGATGTTTCTGCGTAGCAATCCACATCCACATCACCACACTGCATTATGGGTCTAGATGTTTCTGCGTAGCTCAAATCGACATCACCACACTGCATTATGGGTCTAGATGTTTCTGCGTAGCTCCAATCGACATCCACATCAAAATGAGATCCAGACGGCACCCTTTACCCAACATAAGGCAACTGGGGATGTATTCATTAGTGCACCACCGTAGCTAAATGTTTTTGCAACATAAACAATAGATTGTTATTGGAAAAGTGCAGGTAATCCATCCCAGTTTGGGTCCAGTGTTTTTTTTTTGTCAGTTTTCGGTGTCAAATGAATATGACCGCGGTTCTTTATCCAACAGAAAGAGATGTATACTAGCGGACATTCTGACAGGCAGTGTTACTACAGGTGTCAGATCTTCATTTGATCGCCCTGTTTGCAGGAGATCTGGAGGACATTTTAAACATGCAGTTGCGTGGTTTATTAAAAAGGCTTCTGAAGTGTGGAAGTTCACACTTGATTTTCCCCCTGTATCAACCACCTACAAAAAAAATATATAAATTCAATTCAATTCACATAATAACTCCCATTTCCTGTTGCTGCAGGATTATTTTCCTTGCTGTAGCAAAACTGGCTCAAATAAAGCTCCTGCATCTGTACTTGTTCTACTATGTTAAAACAAGCTGATGACGGTACAACACTGCCCCCATGTGGACAGAACTGTCATTTCTAGATTCAAGTTTTAATGTCAAATGCACAAGTAACAGTGAAACGCTCTTCTTTCAAACTCAAAACTCAACAAATAATGTTTGTTTCCAACATTAGGGCTGTTTTCCTTAATAAAGAAGTTAAATCCACTTTGTGTTTTGTTTCCTTGCCACGATTACTAGCAAGTATTGATTTTGGACTTAATATAATAATAATATATATAATATATGCCATTTAGCAGACGCTTTTATCCAAAGCGACTTACAGTCATGTGTGCATACACTACATATGGGTGGAGCAATCGAACCCACACCCTGGCGTTACAAGCGCCATGCTCTACCAACTGAGCTACAGAAGGACCACACTGCAGAGGGAGCACTCCCCACATCGACGGGACAGCAGTGGAGAAGGTGGAAAGCTTCAAGTTCCTCGGCGTACACATCACTGACAAGCTGAAATGGTCCACCCACACAGACAGTGTGGTGAAGAAGGCGCAACAGCGCCTCTTCAACCTCAGGAGACTGAAGAAATTGGGCTTGGAACCTAAAACCCTCACAAACTTTTACAGATGCACAATTGAGAGCATCCTGTCGGGCTGTATCACAGCCTGGTATGGCAACTGCACCGCCCTCAACACTTAAGGCTCTCCAGAGGGTAGTGAGGTCTGCACAACGCATCACCAGGGGGCAAACTACCTGCCCTCCAGGACACCTCCACCAACCGATGTCACAGGAAGGCCACAAAGATCATCAAGGACAACAACCACCCAAGCCACTGCTTGTTCACCCCGCTATCATCCAGAAGGCGAGGTCAGTACAGGTGCATCAAAGCAGGGACCCGAGAGACTGAAAAACAGCTTCTATCTCAAGGCCATCAGACTGTTAAATGTGTACATAACCTACATTACTCATCTCATATGTATATACTGTATTCTATACTATTCTACTGTATCTTAGTCTATGCATTACTCATCTCATATGTATAAACTGTATTCTATACTATTCTACTGTATCTTAGTCTATGCATTACTCATCTCATATGTATATACTGTATTCTATACTATTCTACTGTATCTTAGTCTATGCATTACTCATCTCATATGTATATACTGTATTCTATACTATTCTACTGTATCTTAGTCTATGTATATACTATATTGTATACTATTCTACTGTATCTTAGTCTATACATTACTCATCTCATATGTAGATACTGTATTCTATACTATTCTACTGTATCTTAGTCTATGTATATACTATATTCTATACTATTCTACTGTATCTTAGTCTATGTATATACTATATTGTATACTATTCTACTGTATCTTAGTCTATACATTACTCATCTCATATGTAGATACTGTATTCTATACTATTCTACTGTATCTTAGTCTATGTATATACTATATTCTATACTATTCTACTGTATCTTAGTCTATGTATATACTGTATTCTATACTATTCTACTGTATCTTAGTCTATGCATTACTCATCTCATATGTATATACTGTATTATATACTATTCTACTGTATCTTAGTCTATGCATTACTCATCTCATATGTATATACTGTATTATATACTATTCTACTGTATCTTAGTCTATGCATTACTTATCTCATATGTATATACTGTATTCTATACTATTCTACTGTATCTTAGTCTATGCATTACTCATCTCATATGTATATACTGTATTCTATACTATTCTACTGTATCTTAGTCTATGCATTACTCATCTCATATGTATAAACTGTATTCTATACTATTCTACTGTATCTTAGTCTATGCATTACTTATCTCATATGTATATACTGTATTCTATACTATTCTACTGTATCTTAGTCTATGCATTACTCATCTAATATGTAGATACTGTATTCTATACTATTCTACTGTATCTTAGTCTATGCATTACTCATCTCATATGTATAAACTGTATTCTATACTATTCTACTGTATCTTAGTCTATGCATTACTCATCTCATATGTATATACTGTATTATATACTATTCTACTGTATCTTAGTCTATGCATTACTCATCTCATATGTATATACTGTATTATATACTATTCTACTGTATCTTAGTCTATGCATTACTTATCTCATATGTATATACTGTATTCTATACTATTCTACTGTATCTTAGTCTATGCATTACTCATCTCATATGTATATACTGTATTCTATACTATTCTACTGTATCTTAGTCTATGCATTACTCATCTCATATGTATAAACTGTATTCTATACTATTCTACTGTATCTTAGTCTATGCATTACTTATCTCATATGTATATACTGTATTCTATACCATTCTACTGTATCTTAGTCTGCATTACTCATCTAATATGTAGATACTGTATTCTATACTATTCTACTGTATCTTAGTCTATGCATTACTCATCTCATATGTATAAACTGTATTCTATACTATTCTACTGTATCTTAGTCTATGCATTACTCATCTCATATGTATATACTGTATTCTATACTATTCTACTGTATCTTAGTCTATGCATTACTCATCTCATATGTAGATACTGTATTCTATACTATTATACTGTATCTTAGTCTATGCATTACTCATCTCATATGTATATACTGTATTCTACACTATTCTACTGTATCTTAGTCTATGTAGATACTGTATTCTATACTATTCTACTGTATCTTAGTCTATCTATGCATTACTCATCTCATATGTATATACTGTATTCTATACTATTCTACTGTATCTTAGTCTATGTATATACTGTATTCTATACCATCTACTGTATCTTAGTGTATGCATTACTCATCTCATATGTATATACTGTATTCTATACTATTCTACTGTATCTTAGTCTATGCATTACTCATCTCATATGTAGATACTGTATTCTATACTATTCTACTGTATCTTAGTCTATGTATTACTCATCTCATATGTATATACTGTATTCTATACTATTCTACTGTATCTTAGTCTATGCATTACTCATCTCATATGTATATACTGTATTCTATACTATTCTACTGTATCTTAGTCTATACATTACTCATCTCATATGTATATACTGTATTCTATACTATTCTACTGTATCTTAGTCTATGCATTACTCATCTCATATGTATATACTGTATTCTATACTATTCTACTGTATCTTAGTCTATACATTACTCATCTCATATGTATATACTGTATTCTATACTATTCTACTGTATCTTAGTCTATGCATTACTCATCTCATATGTATATACTGTATTCTATACTATTCTACTGTATCTTAGTCTATGCATTACTCATCTCATATGTATATACTGTATTCTATACCATCTACTGTATCTTAGTCTATGCATTACTCATCTCATATGTATATACTGTATTCTATACTATTCTACTGTATCTTAGTCTATGCATTACTCATCTCATATGTATATACTGTATTCTATACTATTATACTGTATCTTAGTCTATGCATTACTCATCTCATATGTATATACTGTATTCTATACTATTCTACTGTATCTTAGTCTATGCATTACTCATCTCATATGTATATACTGTATTCTATTCTACTGTATCTTAGTCTATGCATTACTCATCTCATATGTATATACTGTATTCTATACTATTCTACTGTATCTTAGTCTATGCATTACTCATCTCATATGTATATACTGTATTCTATACTATTCTACTGTATCTTAGTCTATGCCGCTCAGACATTGCTATTCCATATATTTATATATTCTAAATTCCATTCCTTTACTTAGATTTGTGGTTATTGTTGTGAAATTGTTAGATACTACTGCACTGTCGGAGTTAGAAAAACAAGCATTTCGCGACACTCGCATTAACATCTGCTAACCATGTGTATGTGACCATTAACATCTGCTAACCATGTGTATGTGACCATTAACATCTGCTAACCATGTGTATGTGACCATTAACATCTGCTAACCATGTGTATGTGACCATTAACATCTGCTAACCCTGTGTATGTGACCATTAACATCTGCTAACCATGTGTATGTGACCATTAACATCTGCTAACCATGTGTATGTGACCAATAACATCTGCTAACCATGTGTATGTGACCATTAACATCTGCTAACCCTGTGTATGTGACCATTAACATCTGCTAACCATGTGTATGTGACCAATAACATCTGCTAACCATGTGTATGTGACCATTAACATCTGCTAACCCTGTGTATGTGACCATTAACATCTGCTAACCATGTGTATGTGACCAATAACATCTGCTAACCCTGTGTATGTGACCAATAACATCTGCTAACCATGTGTATGTGACCAATAACATCTGATAACCATGTGTATGTGACCAATAACATCTGCTAACCATGTGTATGTGACCAATAACATCTGATAACCATGTGTATGTGACCAATAACATCTGCTAACCATGTGTATGTGACCAATAACATCTGCTAACCATGTGTATGTGACCAATAACATCTGATAACCATGTGTATGTGACCAATAACATCTGCTAACCCTGTGTATGTGACCATTAACATCTGCTAACCATGTGTATGTGACCAGTAACATCTGCTAACCATGTGTATGTGACCAATAACATCTGCTAACCATGTGACCAATAACATCTGCTAACCATGTGACCAATAACATCTGCTAACCATGTGACCAATAACATCTGCTAACCCTGCTCAACACATCTACCTTCCATCCTTCCCTGTTCAAACACCTTCACCATCCTTCCTTCCCTGTTCAAACACCTTCACCATCTTTCCTTCCCTGTTCAAACACCTTCACCATCCTTCCTTCCATGTTCAAACACCATCCTTCCTTCCCTGTTCAAACACCTTCACCGTCCTTCCTTCTCTGTTCAAACACCTTCACCATCCTTCCTTCCCTGTTCAAACACCTTCACCATCCTTCCTTCCCTGTTCAAACACCTTCACCGTCCTTCCTTCCCTGTTCAAACACCTTCACCATCCTTCCTTCTCTGTTCAAACACCTTCACCATCCTTCCTTCCCTGTTCAAACACCTTCACCATCCTTCCTTCCCTGTTCAAACACCTTCACCATCCTTCCTTCCTTCCCTGTTCAAACACCTTCACCATCCTTCCTTCCCTGTTCAAACACCTTCACCATCCTTCCTTCCTTCCCTGTTCAAACACCTTCACCATCCTTCCTTCCTTCCCTGTTCAAACACCTTCACCATCCTTCCTTCCCTGTTCAAACACCTTCACCATCCTTCCTTCCTTCCCTGTTCAAACACCTTCACCATCCTTCCTTCCCTGTTCAAACACCTTCACCATCCTTCCTTCCCTGTTCAAACACCTTCACCATCCTTCCTTCCCTGTTCAAACATCATCCTTCCTTCCCTGTTCAAACACCTTCACCATCCATCCTTCCTTCCCTGTTCAAACACCTTCACCATCCTTCCTTCCCTGTTCAAACACCTTCACCATCCTTCCTTCCTTCCCTGTTCAAACACCTTCACCATCCTTCCTTCCCTGTTCAAACACCTTCACCATCCTTCCTTCCCTGTTCAAACACCTTCACCATCCTTCCTTCCCTGTTCAAACACCTTCACCATCCTTCCTTCCCTGTTCAAACACCTTCACCATCCTTCCTTCCCTGTTCAAACACCTTCACCATCCTTCCTTCCCTGTTCAAACACCTTCACCATCCTTCCTTCCCTGTTCAAACACCTTCACCATCCTTCCTTCCCTGTTCAAACACCTTCACCATCCTTCCTTCCCTGTTCAAACACCTTCACCATCCTTCCTTCCTTCCCTGTTCAAACACCTTCACCATCCTTCCTTCCCTGTTCAAACACCTTCACCATCCTTCCTTCCTTCCCTGTTCAAACACCTTCACCATCCTTCCTTCCCTGTTCAAACACCTTCACCATCCTTCCTTCCCTGTTCAAACACCTTCACCATCCTTCCTTCCCTGTTCAAACACCTTCACCGTCCTTCCTTCCCTGTTCAAACACCTTCACCATCCTTCCTTCCCTGTTCAAACACCTTCACCATCCTTCCTTCCTTCCCTGTTCAAACACCTTCACCATCCTTCCTTCCCTGTTCAAACACCTTCACCATCCTTCCTTCCTTCCCTGTTCAAACACCTTCACCATCCTTCCTTCCTTCCCTGTTCAAACACCTTCACCATCCTTCCTTCCCTGTTCAAACACCTTCACCATCCTTCCTTCCCTGTTCAAACACCTTCACCATCCTTCCTTCCCTGTTCAAACACCATCCTTCCTTCCCTGTTCAAACACCATCACCATCCTTCCTTCCTTCTCTGTTCAAACACCTTCACCATCCTTCCTTCTCTGTTCAAACAGGTGCTAGTGATTGGTTAATAGGTGCTAGCTATGTAATGGGCCATTATTAAGAGCTGTCAGATCAGTGATTGGTTAATAGGTGCTAGCTATGTAACGGGCCATTATTAAGAGCTGTCAGATCAGTGATTGGTTAATAGGTGCTAGCTATGTAATGGGCCATTATTAAGAGCTGTCAGATCAGTGATTGGTTAATAGGTGCTAGCTATGTAACGGGCCATTATTAAGAGCTGTCAGATCAGTGATTGGTTAATAGGTGCTAGCTATGTAACGGGCCATTATTAAGAGCTGTCAGATCAGTGATTGGTTAATAGGTGCTAGCTATGTAATGGGCCATTATTAAGAGCTGTCAGATCAGTGATTGGTTAATAGGTACTAGCTATGTAACGGGCCATTATTAAGAGCTGTCAGATCAGTGATTGGTTAATAGGTGCTAGCTATGTAATGGGCCATTATTAAGAGCTGTCAGATCAGTGATTGGTTAATAGGTGCTAGCTATGTAATGGGCCATTATTAAGAGCTGTCAGATCAGTGATTGGTTAATAGGTGCTAGCTATGTAATGGGCCATTATTAAGAGCTGTCAGATCAGTTAATGATTGGTTAATAGGTGCTCAGCATTGGTTAATAGGTAGCTATGTGGGCCATTATTAAGAGCTGTCAGATCAGCCATTGGTTAATAGGTGCTAGCTATGTAACGGGCCATTATTAAGAGCTGTCAGATCAGCCATTGGTTAATAGGTGCTAGCTATGTAATGGGCCATTATTAAGAGCTGTGTGATCATTGGATCTATGTAATGGGCCATTATTGAGCTTCAGATCAGTGATTGGTGCTAGCTATGTAACGGGCCATTATTAAGAGCTGTCAGATCAGTGATTGGTTAATAGGTGCTAGCTATGTAATGGGCCATTATTAAGAGCTGTCAGATCAGTGATTGGTTAATAGGTGCTAGCTATGTAACGGGCCATTATTAAGAGCTGTCAGATCAGTGATTGGTTAATAGGTGCTAGCTATGTAACGGGCCATTATTAAGAGCTGTCAGATCAGTGATTGGTTAATAGGTGCTAGCTATGTAATGGGCCATTATTAAGAGCTGTCAGATCAGTGATTGGTTAATAGGTACTAGCTATGTAACGGGCCATTATTAAGAGCTGTCAGATCAGTGATTGGTTAATAGGTGCTAGCTATGTAATGGGCCATTATTAAGAGCTGTCAGATCAGTGATTGGTTAATAGGTGCTAGCTATGTAACGGGCCATTATTAAGAGCTGTCAGATCAGTGATTGGTTAATAGGTGCTAGCTATGTAATGGGCCATTATTAAGAGCTGTCAGATCAGTGATTGGTTAATAGGTGCTAGCTATGTAATGGGCCATTATTAAGAGCTGTCAGATCAGCCATTGGTTAATAGGTGCTAGCTATGTAACGGGCCATTATTAAGAGCTGTCAGATCAGCCATTGGTTAATAGGTGCTAGCTATGTAACGGGCCATTATTAAGAGCTGTGTGATCAGTGATTGGTTAATAGGTGCTAGCTATGTAATGGGCCATTATTAAGAGCTGTCAGATCAGCCATTGGTTAATAGGTGCTAGCTATGTAATGGGCCATTATTAAGAGCTGTCAGATCAGCCATTGGTTAATAGGTGCTAGCTATGTAATGGGCCATTATTAAGAGCTGTCAGATCAGCCATTGGTTAATAGGTGCTAGCTATGTAACGGGCCATTATTAAGAGCTGTGTGATCAGCCATTGGTTAATAGGTGCTAGCTATGTAACGGGCCATTATTAAGAGCTGTGTGATCAGCCATTGGTTAATAGGTGCTAGCTATGTAATGGGCCATTATTAAGAGCTGTCAGATCAGTGATTGGTTAATAGGTGCTAGCTATGTAACGGGCCATTATTAAGAGCTGTCAGATCAGCCATTGGTTAATAGGTGCTAGCTATGTAATGGGCCATTATTAAGAGCTGTGTGATCAGTCACTGGCTGAATAGGTGCTAGCTATGTAATGGGCCATTATTAAGAGCTGTCAGATCAGCCATTGGTTAATCGGTGTTAGCTATGTAACGGGCCATTATTAAGAGCTGTCAGATCAGTCACTGGCTGAATAGGTGCTAGCTATGTAATGGGCCATTATTAAGAGCTGTCAGATCAGTGATTGGTTAATAGGTGCTAGCTATGTAATGGGCCGTTATTAAGAGCTGTGTGATCAGTGATTGGTTAATAGGTGCTAGCTATGTAACGGGCCATTATTAAGAGCTGTCAGATCAGTGATTGGTTAATAGGTGCTAGCTATGTAATGGGCCATTATTAAGAGCTGTGTGATCAGTGATTGGTTAATAGGTGCTAGCTATGTAATGGGCCATTATTAAGAGCTGTGTGATCAGTGATTGGTTAATAGGTGCTAGCTATGTAATGGGCCATTATTAAGAGCTGTCAGATCAGTGATTGGTTAATAGGTGCTAGCTATGTAATGGGCCATTATTAAGAGCTGTCAGATCAGTGATTGGTTAATAGGTGCTAGCTATGTAATGGGCCATTATTAAGAGCTGTGTGATCAGTGATTGGTTAATAGGTGCTAGCTATGTAATGGGCCATTATTAAGAGCTGTCAGATCAGTGATTGGTTAATAGGTGCTAGCTATGTAACGGGCCATTATTAAGAGCTGTCAGATCAGTGATTGGTTAATAGGTGCTAGCTATGTAACGGGCCATTATTAAGAGCTGTGTGATCAGTGATTGGTTAATAGGTGCTAGCTATGTAATGGGCCGTTATTAAGAGCTGTGTGATCAGTGATTGGTTAATAGGTGCTAGCTATGTAATGGGCCATTATTAAGAGCTGTGTGATCAGTCATTGGTTAATAGGTGCTAGCTATGTAACGGGCCATTATTAAGAGCTGTGTGATCAGTGATTGGCTGAATAGGTGCTAGCTATGTAACGGGCCATTATTAAGAGCTGTCAGATCAGTGATTGGTTAATAGGTGCTAGCTATGTAATGGGCCATTATTAAGAGCTGTGTGATCAGCCATTGGTTAATAGGTGCTAGCTATGTAACGGGCCATTATTAAGAGCTGTTAGATCAGTGATTGGTTAATAGGTACTAATGTAACGGGCCATTATTAAGAGCTGTCAGATCAGTCATTGGTTAATAGGTACTAGCTATGTAACGGGCCATTATTAAGAGCTGTCAGATCAGTGATTGGTTAATAGGTGCTAGCTATGTAATGGGCCATTATTAAGAGCTGTGTGATCAGCCATTGGTTAATAGGTGCTAGCTATGTAATGGGCCATTATTAAGAGCTGTCAGATCAGCCATTGGTTAATAGGTGCTAGCTATGTAACGGGTCATTATTAAGAGCTGGCAGAACAGTCACTGGCTGAATAGAAGGAAGGAAGTTTTTATGAGAAACAAGGCCTTCATCTCCATGTGACTGTCTGGTCCAATAGAAACAAGGCCATCATCTCCATCTGACCGTCTGGACCAATAGAAACAAGTCCTTCATCTCCATGTGACTGTCTGGTCCAATAGAAACAAGAATATCTGCCCCTGTCTTTATCTAGAATATCTGTCCCTGTCTTTATCTAGAATATCTTTATCTAGAATATCTGTCCCTGTCTTTATCTAGAATATATTTATCTAGAATATCTTTATCTAGAATATCTGCCCCTGTCTTTATCTAGAATATCTGCCCCTGTCTTTATCTAGAATATCTGTCCCTGTCTTTATCTAGAATATCTGTCCCTGTCTTTATCTAGAATATCTGTCCCTGTCTTTATCTAGAATATCTGCCCCTGTCTTTATCTAGAATATCTTTATCTAGAATATCTGTCCCTGTCTTTATCTAGAATATCTGCCCCTGTCTTTATCTAGAATATCTGTCCCTGTCTTTATCTAGAATATCTTTATCTAGAATATCTTTATCTAGAATATCTGCCCCCGTCTTTATCTAGAATATCTGCCCCTGTCTTTATCTAGAATATCTGTCCCTGTCTTTATCTAGAATATCTGTCCCTGTCTTTATCTAGAATATATTTATCTAGAATATCTTTATGTAGAATATCTGCCCCCGTCTTTATCTAGAATATCTTTATCTAGAATATCTGCCCCTGTCTTTATCTAGAATATCTGCCCTTGTCTAGAATATTGCCCCTGTCTTTATCTAGAATATCTGTCCCTGTCTTTATCTAGAATATCTTTATCTAGAATATCTGCCCCTGTCTTTATCTAGAATATCTGTCCCTGTCTTTATCTAGAATATCTTTATCTAGAATATCTTTATGTAGAATATCTGCCCCTGTCTTTATCTAGAATATCTGTCCCTGTCTTTATCTAGAATATCTTTATCTAGAATATCTTTATGTAGAATATCTGTCCCTGTCTTTATCTAGAATATCTGTCCCTGTCTTTATCTAGAATATCTTTATCTAGAATATCTTTATGTAGAATATCTGTCCCTGTCTTTATCTAGAATATCTTTATCTAGAATATCTTTATGTAGAATATCTGTCCCTGTCTTTATCTAGAATATCTTTATCTAGAATATCTTTATGTAGAATATCTGCCCCTGTCTTTATCTAGAATATCTTTATCTAGAATATCTGTCCCTGTCTTTATCTAGAATATCTGTCCCTGTCTTTATCTAGAATATCTTTATCTAGAATATCTTTATGTAGAATATCTGTCCCTGTCTTTATCTAGAATATCTGCCCCCGTCTTTATCTAGAATATCTGCCCCTGTCTTTATCTAGAATATCTGTCCCTGTCTTTATCTAGAATATCTTTATGTAGAATATCTGTCCCTGTCTTTATCTAGAATATCTGTCCCTGTCTTTATCTAGAATATCTTTATCTAGAATATCTTTATGTAGAATATCTGTCCCTGTCTTTATCTAGAATATCTTTATGTAGAATATCTGTCCCTGTCTTTATCTAGAATATCTTTATGTAGAATATCTGTCCCTGTCTTTATCTAGAATATCTTTATCTAGAATATCTGTCCCTGTCTTTATCTAGAATATCTGCCCCTGTCTTTATCTAGAATATCTGTCCCTGTCTTTATCTAGAATATCTGCCCCTGTCTTTATCTAGAATATCTGTCCCTGTCTTTATCTAGAATATCTGTCCCTGTCTTTATCTAGAATATCTTTATCTAGAATATCTGTCCCTGTCTTTATCTAGAATATCTGTCCCTGTCTTTATCTAGAATATCTTTATCTAGAATATCTGTCCCTGTCTTTATCTAGAATATCTTTATCTAGAATATCTGTCCCTGTCTTTATCTAGAATATCTGTCCCTGTCTTTATCTAGAATATCTTTATCTAGAATATCTGTCCCTGTCTTTATCTAGAATATCTGTCCCTGTCTTTATCTAGAATATCTTTATCTAGAATATCTGTCCCCGTCTTTATCTAGAATATCTTTATCTAGAATATCTGCCCCTGTCTTTATCTAGAATATCTGCCCCTGTCTTTATCTAGAATATCTTTATGTAGAATATCTGTCCCTGTCTTTATCTAGAATATCTTTATGTAGAATATCTGTCCCCGTCTTTATCTAGAATATCTGCCCCTGTCTTTATCTAGAATATCTTTATCTAGAATATCTGTCCCTGTCTTTATCTAGAATATCTGTCCCTGTCTTTATCTAGAATATCTTTATGTAGAATATCTGTCCCCGTCTTTATCTAGAATATCTTTATGTAGAATATCTGTCCCTGTCTTTATCTAGAATATCTTTATGTAGAATATCTGTCCCTGTCTTTATCTAGAATATCTGTCCCTGTCTTTATCTAGAATATCTTTATCTAGAATATCTGCCCCCGTCTTTATCTAGAATATCTTTATGTAGAATATCTGTCCCTGTCTTTATCTAGAATATCTTTATGTAGAATATCTGTCCCCGTCTTTATCTAGAATATCTTTATGTAGAATATCTGTCCCTGTCTTTATCTAGAATATCTTTATGTAGAATATCTGTCCCTGTCTTTATCTAGAATATCTGCCCCTGTCTTTATCTAGAATATCTTTATGTAGAATATCTGTCCCTGTCTTTATCTAGAATATCTTTATGTAGAATATCTGTCCCCGTCTTTATCTAGAATATCTTTATGTAGAATATCTGTCCCTGTCTTTATCTAGAATATCTGTCCCTGTCTTTATCTAGAATATCTGCCCCTGTCTTTATCTAGAATATCTGCCCCTGTCTTTATCTAGAATATCTTTATCTAGAATATCTGTCCCTGTCTTTATCTAGAATATCTGCCCCTGTCTTTATCTAGAATATCTGTCCCTGTCTTTATCTAGAATATCTGCCCCTGTCTTTATCTAGAATATCTGTCCCTGTCTTTATCTAGAATATCTGCCCCTGTCTTTATCTAGAATATCTGTCCCTGTCTTTATCTAGAATATCTGCCCCTGTCTTTATCTAGAATATCTGCCCCTGTCTTTATCTAGAATATCTGTCCCTGTCTTTATCTAGAATATCTTTATGTAGAATATCTGTCCCTGTCTTTATCTAGAATATCTTTATCTAGAATATCTGTCCCTGTCTTTATCTAGAATATCTGTCCCTGTCTTTATCTAGAATATCTGTCCCTGTCTTTATCTAGAATATCTGCCCCTGTCTTTATCGAGAATATCTGTCCCTGTCTTTATCTAGAATATCTGCCCCTGTCTTTATCGAGAATATCTAATAATAATAATAATAATAATAATAATAATATCTGTCCCTGTCTTTATCTAGAATATCTTTATCTAGAATATCTGTCCCTGTCTTTATCTAGAATATCTTTATCTAGAATATCTTCATGTAGAATATCTGTCCCTGTCTTTATCTAGAATATCTTTATCTAGAATATCTTCATGTAGAATATCTGTCCCTGTCTTTATCTAGAATATCTTTATCTAGAATATCTGCCCCTGTTTTTATCTAGAATATCTGCCCCTGGCTTTATTCTACTGCTGCAGCACTTACACAACACAAAAGAGCTGTCTTATAAAACCCTTGTTGTGTGTGTGTGTGTGTGTGTGTGTGTGTGTGTGTGTGTGTGTGTGTGTGTGTGTGTGTGTACTGACTGGTGACGGTAAGTTTGTTGTCCTTGATATCTGCTGTGATCTGGATGCGTCCTCTCCTCTCAGTGTGGTCCGTTCCACACAGACTGGGAACGTTGGACACACAACGCTTGTGAATGTTCATCATACAATCTGGAGAGAGAGACACACACACACACACACACACACACACACACACACACACACACACACACACACACACACACACACACACACACACACACACACACACACACACACACACACACACGGATATGATATCCTAGTGATAATTATACAGAAGCATGGCAGTTACTGCAGCCATAACTATTAGATAATAGGAGAGAGAGAAAGAGACAGAGAGAGAGAGAGAGAGAGAGACAGAGAGCGATAGAGACAGAGAGAGAAGGAGGAGGAAAGAGATGAGAGATGGAGAGAGAGAGACAGAGAGACAGACAGAGAGAGAGACAGAGAGCGATAGAGACAGAGAGACAGACGGAGAGAGAGAGAGACAGAGAGACAGACGGAGAGAGAGACAGAGAGCGATAGAGACAGAGAGACAGACGGAGAGAGAGAGAGACAGAGAGAGAGGCAGAGAGAGAGACAGAGAGCGATAGAGACAGAGAGAGAAGGAGGAGGAGGAACGGGATGGGGGAAGAAGACAGTACGTACGGTCACATCTCATGCCCTGGTGTAGCAGCCCGTAGAGTAGGGATCCACAGTGGTCACAGAACGTAGGGCTGGAGTAGGTATGGACCTTAAACCTGTGTTTACTCCTCGGGTCCTGGAGAGAGAGATTATTATTATTGGTGCTGGTCCCACCATTTATTTATATATAAATATATACTTTTCGATATGTATACTTTGACAATGTAAGTAATTAATGAACTTGCCATGTCAATAAAGTCAATTGAAGAGAGAGAGAGAGATGGAAGGAGAGAGAGAGAGATGGAAGGAGAGAGAGAGAGATGGAAGAGAGAGAGAGAGAGAGAGAGAGAGAGAGAGAGAGAGAGAGAGAGAGAGAGAGAGAGAGAGAGAGAGAGAGAGAGAGAGAGAGATGGAAGGAGAGAGAGAGATGGAAGGAGAGAGAGAGAGAGAGAGAGAGAGAGAGAGATGGAAGGAGAGAGAGAGATGGAAGGAGAGAGAGAGAGATGGAAGGAGAGAGAGAGATGGAAGGAGAGAGAGAGATGGAAAGAGAGAGAGAGATGGAAGGAGAGAGAGAGAGAGAGGGAGATGGAAGAGAGAGAGAGAGAGATGGAAGGAGAGAGAGAGAGAGATGGAAGGAGAGAGAGAGAGAGATGGAAGGAGAGAGAGAGAGAGATGGAAGGAGAGAGAGAGAGAGAGAGAGAGAGAGAGAGAGAGAGAGAGAGAGAGAGAGAGAGAGAGATGGAAGGAGAGAGAGAGAGATGGAAGGAGAGAGAGAGAGAGATGGAAGGAGAGAGAGAGAGAGAGATGGAAGGAGAGAGAGAGATGGAAGGAGAGAGAGAGAGAGAGAGAGAGAGAGAGAGATGGAAGGAGAGAGAGAGATGGAAGGTTTTCAGTCCAACCCTAATTTAACACACCTGATTCTACTAATTAGCTGCTCAATAAGACCTTAGATGGACTGAAAACCTACAGGACAGTAGATCTCCAGGAACAGGGTTGGACTGAAAACCTACAGGACAGTAGATCTCCATGAAGAGGGTTGGACTGAAAACCTACAGGACAGTAGATCTCCAGGAAGAGGGTTGGACTGAAAACCTACAGGACAGTAGATCTCCAGGAAGAGGGTTGGACTGAAAACCTACAGGACAGTAGATCTCCAGGAAGAGGGTTGGGCTGAAAACCTACAGGGTGGTAGATCTCCAGGAAGAGGGTTGGACTGAAAACCTACAGGACAGTAGATCTCCAGGAAGAGGGTTGGACTGAAAACCTACAGGACAGTAGATCTCCAGGAAGAGGGTTGGACTGATAACCTACAGGACAGTAGATCTCCAGGAAGAGGGTTGGACTGAAAACCTACAGGACAGTAGATCTCCAGGAAGAGGGTTGGGCTGAAAACCTACAGGACAGTAGATCTCCAGGAAGAGGGTTGGACTGAAAACCTACAGGACAGTAGATCTCCAGGAAGAGGGTTGGGCTGAAAACCTACAGGACAGTAGATCTCCAGGAAGAGGGTTGGACTGAAAACCTACAGGACAGTAGATCTCCAGGAAGAGGGTTGGACTGAAAACCTACAGGACAGTAGATCTCCAGGAAGAGGGTTGGACTGAAAACCTACAGGACAGTAGATCTCCAGGAAGAGGGTTGGACTGAAAACCTACAGGACAGTAGATCTCCAGGAAGAGGGTTGGACTGAAAACCTACAGGGTGGTAGATCTCCAGGAAGAGGGTTGGACTGAAAACCTACAGGACAGTAGATCTCCAGGAAGAGGGTTGGACTGAAAACCTACAGGACAGTAGATCTCCAGGAAGAGGGTTGGACTGAAAACCTACAGGGTGGTAGATCTCCAGGAAGAGGGTTGGACTGAAAACCTACAGGACAGTAGATCTCCAGGAAGAGGGTTGGACTGAAAACCTACAGGACAGTAGATCTCCAGGAAGAGGGTTGGACTGAAAACCTACAGGGTGGTAGATCTCCAGGAAGAGGTGTGGACAGCCCTGATTTAGGCTATGGCAATTAGGGAATAGGACATTTGGCATGTCGAACTGCTATGTGTGCTCGCTGCGCCTCGTTGTTGTTGATGACAGTAGTTGATCAGGAGAACAGACCAGAACAATATAGAGAGTTGATGACAGTAGATGATCAGGAAAACAGACCAGAACAATATAGAGAGTTGATGACAGTAGATGATCAGGAGAACAGACCAGAACAATATAGAGAGTTGATGACAGTAGATGATCAGGAAAACAGACCAGAACAATATATAGAGATGATGACAGTAGATGATCAGGAGAACAGACCAGAACAGGACAATGACTCTAAGCACACAGCCAAGACAACGCAGGAGTGGCTTTGGGACAAGTCTCTGAACGTCTTCGAGTGGCCCAGCCAGAGCCCGGACTTGAACCTGATCGAACATCTCTGGAGAGACGTGAAAATAGCTGTGCAGCGACGCTACCCATCCAACCTGACAGAGCTTGAGAGGATCTGCAGAGAAGAATGGGAGAAACTCCCCAAATACAGGTGTGCCAAGCTTGTAGCGTCATACCCAAGAAGACTCAAGGTTGTAATCGCTGTCAAAGGTGCTTCAACAAAGTATTGACATCTTGGCCATGTTCTGTTATAATCTCCACTCAGCACAGCCAGAAGAGGACTGGCCACCCCACATAGCCTGGTTCCTCTACCCGGCACAGCCAGAAGAGGACTGGCCACCCCACATAGCCTGGTTCCTCTCTAGGTTTATAATCTCCACTCAGCACAGCCAGAAGAGGACTGGCCACCCCACATAGCCTGGTTCCTCTCTAGGTTTCTAATCTCCACTCGGCACAGCCAGAAGAGGACTGGCCACCCCACATAGCCTGGTTCCTCTCTAGGTTTCTAATCTCCACTCGGCACAGCCAGAAGAGGACTGGCCACCCCACATAGCCTGGTTCCTCTCTAGGTTTCTAATCTCCACTCGGCACAGCCAGAAGAGGACTGGCCACCCCACATAGCCTGGTTCCTCTCTAGGTTTCTAATCTCCACTCGGCACAGCCAGAAGAGGACTGGCCACCCCACATAGCCTGGTTCCTCTCTAGGTTTATAATCTCCACTCGGCACAGCCAGAAGAGGACTGGCCACCCCACATAGCCTGGTTCCTCTCTAGGTTTCTTCCTAGGTTTTGGCCTTTCTAGGGAGTTTTTCCTAGCCACCATGCTTCTACACCTGCCTTGCTTGCTGTTTGGGGTTTTAGGCTGGGTTTCTGTACAGCACTTTGAGATATCAGCTGATGTACGAAGGGCTATATAAATACATTTGATTTGATTTGATACTGAGTAAAGGGTCTGAATACTTATGTCAAGTTGATATTTCAGCTTTTATTTTTAATACATTTGCAAACATTTCTAAAAACATGTTTTTGCTTTGTCATTATGGAGTATTGTGATGTCATTATGGGGTATTGTGATGTCATTATGGAGTATTGTGATGTCATTATGGAGTATTGTGATGTTGTTATGGGATATTGTGATGTCATTATGGGGTATTGTGATGTCATTATGGGGTATTGTGATGTCATTATGGAGTATTGTGATGTCATTGTGGAGTGTGCGTAGATTGATGAAGGGGGGAAAAATGATTTAATCCATTTTAGAGTAACGTAACAAAATGTTGAAAAAAAGTCAAGGGGTCTGAATACTTTCTGAATTATACTGTCGAGGGACTTATTGACAAAGTTCACAGAGAAGAAGAGACAATAGACCAAAACATATTGGTCCAATATATCAGCTAATTCATGGAAATCACTGTGTCGTGAGAGAGGTGGGGAGACTGAAAGAGAGAGAGATAGATGGGGAGAGAGATTGAAAGAGAGAGAGAGATGGGGAGAGAGAGAGAGAGAGAGAGAGAGAGAGAGAGAGAGAGAGAGAGAGAGAGAGAGAGAGAGAGAGAGAGAGAGAGAGAGAGAGAGAGAGAGAGAGAGAGAGAGAGAGAGAGAGAGAGAGAGAGAGAGAGAGAGAGAGATTGAAAAAGAGAGAGAGAGAGAGAGAAAGAGAGAGAGAGAGAGAGAGAGAGAGAGAGAGAGAGAGAGAGAGAGAGAGAGAGAGAGATAGAAATAGGGAGACAAAGAGATCAAGGGAGCGATTGGGAGAGAGAGGGGGGAGAAAGACTGAAAGACAGAGGGGGAGAGTTTTTTTTATGTGCTTTGATTGGGTTTGAGTGGGTGCGGTGTGTGTGTGTGTGTGTGTGTGTGTGTGTGTGTGTGTGTGTGTGTGTGTGTGTGTGTGTGTGTGTGTGTGTGTGTGTGTGTGTGTGTGTGTGTGTGTGTGTGTGTGTGTGTGTGTGTGTGTGTGTGTGGGCGTTGATGGGGGAGGGAGAATATATAATATCAAATTTGTGGGAGAGATGTTGCCGCCGGTAACAGAGAGACAACAACCAATCAGCATACACCACCTCTCCATCATAACAGATTTGTGACATGTATGAATGACAAAGAGACACAGAAAGAGACAGAGAGAGAGAGAGAGAGAGAGAGAGAGAGAGAGAGAGAGAGAGAGAGAGAGAGAGAGAGAGAGAGAGAGAGAGAGAAGAAAGAGAAAGAGACACAGCCAGAGCCCGGACTTCCAAACCTCTACTCCCACTTGTTAGCCACATATTATCTCCCCCTCTCTCTCCTTCTCTCTCTCTCTCGCTCTCTGTCCCTCTACCTGTCTCTCCCCCCATCTCTCTCACCCCCCATCTCTCTCACTCTCCCCATATCTCTCTATCTCTCTCACTCTATCCCCATCTCTCTCTCTCTCTCACTCATCACTATCTCTCTCACTCTCCCCATATCTCTCTCTCTCGCTCTCTGTCCCTCTACCTCACTCCCCCCCATCTCTCTCTCATTCTCCTCCCATTTCTCTCTCTTCCTCCTCGCTCTGTACCTTTCATAAGGCTATCACGATAATTAGTGTGATATAATTTTTCCTAATTGTTCATATTGTTTCCGAGTGTAGTAGTAGACATAATCACAGGTAGTTACTGTTCCCCTTAGTCACAGGTCCGGGGCCAGATGTTATCTCTGAGCGCTGAGGTGAAGGTGAGGCTCTCAGTGGAGAATAACAGGTTCTAGATCAGTTCTCAGAGGGAACTGTTTATCTATACATAGATCTCAGTCTGGTGATTCTCCTGTTCTGACACACAGAGAGGAAAATATATAGGTTTCATTATAGTCTGTCCATCCCAACGGTAACAAGACTCATTAACCTAGTTCTGTTATAGATACCATAGAAACTTCACCCTTCTCTTGTAATATACAGGTAACTGCCAGAATAAAGGAAACACCAACATAGTGTCTTAATAAGGCGTTGGGCCACCAGGTAACTGCCAGAATAAAGGAAACACCAACATAGTGTCTTAACAAGGCGTTGGGCCACCAGGTAACTGCCAGAATAAAGGAAACACCAACATAGTGTCTTAATAAGGCGGGTGACCAACCACCAGGTAACTGCCAGAATAAAGGAAACACCAACACAGTGTCTTAATAAACGTAGAGGAGGTAGGTAGCCTAGCGGTTAGAGCGTTGGACTTGTAACCGAAAGATTGCTGGATCGAAACACCAAGCTGACAACTGACAACAAAAACATCTGTCGTTCTGCCTCCTGAACAAGGCAGTTAACCCACTGTTCCTAGGCCGTCAATGTAAAATAATAATTTGTTTTTAAACTGACTTGTTTAAATAAACACCTACATAGTTTCTTAATAAGGTGTTGTGTCACCAGGTAACTGCCAAAATAAAGGAAACACCAACATGTTTAAATGAAGGTAAAATGTATAATTGCTTAACTTCTTGGATATAGGGGCTCTTAATTTTTGGATAAAAAAAACGTTCCCATTTTAAACAAGATATTTTGTCACGAAAAGATGTTCGACGATGCATATAATTGGCAGCTTTGGAAAGAAAACACTCTGACGTTTCCAAAACTGCAAAGATATTGTCTGTGAGTGCCACAGAACTAATGCTACAGGCGAAACCAAGATGAAATTTCAAACAGGAAGTGCCCCAGATTTTGAAGGCGCTGTGTTCCAATGTTTCCTTATATGGCCGTGAATGCGCCAGGAATGAGCCTACACTTTCTGTCGTTTCCCCAAGGTGTCTGCAGCATTGTGACGTATTTGTAGGCATGTCATTGGAAGATTGACCATAAGAGACTACATCTACCAGGTGGTCGCTTGGTGTCCTCCGTCGCAATTATTGCGTAATCTCCAGCTGCGTGTATTTTTCCGTTTGCTTCCGAGGAGAAACCAAACTGCCACGAATGATTCATCATCGAATATGTGAAAAACACCTTGAGGATTGATTCTAAACAACGTTTGCCATGTTTCTGTCGATATTATGGAGCTAATTTGGAAAAAAGTTTGGCGTCGTAATGACTGAATTTGGTTTTTTTTTTCTTAGCCAAATGTGATGAACAAAACGGAGCGATTTCTCCTACACAAATAATCTTTTTGGAAAAAAATGAACATTTGCTATCTAACTGAGAGTCTCCTCATTGAAAACTTCCGAAGATTTTATTTGAATGCTTTTCTTGTTTTTGTGAAAATGTTGCTGAATGCTAGGCTTAATGCTATGCTAGGCTATCAATACTCTTACACAAATGCTTGTGTAGCTATGGTTGAAAAGCATATTTTGAAAATCTGAGATGACAGTGTTGTTAACAAAAGGCTAAGCTTGTGAGTGAATATATTTATTTCATTTCATTTGCGATTTTCATGAATAGTTAACGTTGCGTTATGGTAATGAGCTTGAGTCTATGATTACGCTCCCGGATACGGGATTGCTCGACGCAAGAAGTTAACTAACTCAGGAACCACACCTGTGTAGCCTACTCTCTCCAACGAACTGCTCAGAAGGAGGGTTACGGACTCTGCCAATGAAGCCACAACGACGCCAATGCAAGATGGCCGCCATATTTTAACTCTCGCTTTTGCCTGAACGGCTTTGTGGACTGAAAAACTCCAAGAGACACTAAAAAAAATCTTAAAGCAAGAGAGACTAAAAGCATCTTGAAAGGTGAAACTCCTGCTGTTGTGTTGCTCGTATAGTCGGGGAACAGCCAATACTTCTCCTGACATTCGGTGGAGAATTCGGGAATCTGAGTAAATCACTACCTTTTTTCCCCCCACACATTTATTCTTGTTTTTTTTTTCGCAAACCGTGTCAAATCCCGGAGTTGGAAACTTGGAAAACTATGCTTGGACAACTCCTAGATCTTCATGAAGTCATACCTCCAATTACCACGGTAGAGCCTCACGAGGTTTTCCCTGGAAGCTCAAAGGGGACCAGTTGAAGCAGCTGCTCGTCAGGTCACTAAAAAGGACTGACGGTGATGGTCAGCTGACCATGACACAACATGGTCAGCTCTTCTAGCCCCCTATCTCAAAGGAGAGATGTGAAAAGCCTGTCAGGATCCGAAGACAGTAGAGGCCAATAACTATGACAATTTGAAGGAGACCCCTTTTTTTATTTATTTTTTTATTTCACCTTTATTTAACCAGGTAGGCTAGTTGAGAACACCTTTATTTAACCAGGTAGGCTAGTTGAGAACACCTTTATTTAACCAGGTAGGCCGGTTGAGAACACCTTTATTTAACCAGGTAGGCCAGTTGAGAACACCTTTATTTAACCAGGTAGGCCAGTTGAGAACACCTTTATTTAACCAGGTAGGCTAGTTGAGAACACCTTTATTTAACCAGGTAGGCTAGTTGAGAACAAGTTCTCATTTGCAACTGCGACCTGGCCAAGATAAAGCATAGCAGTGTGAACAGACAACACAGAGTTACACATGGAGTAAACAATTAACAAGTCATGTTAATTGTACCAGCCCCCAGTGGTTCAGAACCTGGGAATACCAAGCTGGACAGATACTTCAGGCCCAACAGATCAGGGTTCAACCCCTTTACCAGCCCCCAGTGGTTCAGAACCTGGGAACACCAAGCTGGCCAGATACTTCAGGCCCAACAGATCAGGGTTCAACCCCTTTACCAGCCCCCAGTGGTTCAGAACCTGGTGAACACCAAGCTGGACAGACACTCCGGGCCCAACAGATCAGGGTTCAACCTGTTTACCAGCCCCCGGTGGTTCAGAACCTGGGAATAACAAGCTGAAGGACTAAAGTCCTGGGAGGAGAAGTGTTCCAGGTAGAAAGAGCACTAATTAGGCACCTTCTTGAAAAGGGTACTCCTAAAAAGGGTACTCCTGGGAAGGGTACTCCTGGGAAGGGTACTCCTGAGAAGGGTACTCCTGGGAAGGGTACTCCTGGGAAGGGAACTCATGAGAAGGGTACTCATGATAAGGGTACTCCTGGGAAGGGTACTCCTGGGAAGGGTACACCTGGGAAGGGTACTCCTGAGAAGGGTACTCCTGAGAAGGGTACTCCTGAGAAGGGTACTCCTGGGAAGGGTACTCCTAAGAAGGGTACTCCTGGGAAGGGTACTCCTGGGAAGGGTACACCTGGGAAGGGTACTCCTGAGAAGGGTACTCCTGGGAAGGGTACTCCTGAGAAGGGTACTCCTGGGAAGGGTACTCCTGGGAAGGGTACTCCTGGGAAGGGGACTCCTGGGAATGGTACTCAGGAAAAGGGGAACTCATGAAAAGAGGAGTATCCCCAGGGTAGTTAGTGTGTGTGTGTGTGTATGTGTGAGTGAGTGAATGTGTGGGTCTCTAACAAAAAGGCAGAGATGGATGCACAAATTGACCAACCCAGGAAATCACACACAGACACAGACACACACAGAGAGGGTTTTATACTCACGTCTGAATCAGGCCCCTTATCTGCACCAGGGCACTGGAAGGTGACGAACTCATGGCACCGCTTATGGACCACAAAACAGCACACTAGAAAGATGGAGAGAGAGAGAGAGAGAGAGAGAGAGAGAGAGAGAGAGAGAGAGAGAGAGAGAGAGAGATGCGTCAACAGTAACCTTGGGAAAATCCTCTGCATATCATTAACAGCAGACTCGTATATTTCCTCAATGAAAACAATGTACTGAGCAAATGTCAAATTGGCTTTTTACCAAATTACATTACAACAGACCACGTATTCACCCTGCACACCCTAATTGACGACCAAACAAACCAAAACAAAGGCAAAGTCTTCTCATGCTTCGTTGATTTCAAAAAAGCCTTCGACTCAATTTGGCATGAGGGTCTGCTATACAAACTGATGGAAAGTGGTGTTGGGGGTAAAACATACGACATTATAAAATCCATGTACACAAACAACAAGTGTGCGGTTAAAATTGGCAAAAAAACACACACATTTCTTCACACAGGGTCGTGGGGTGAGACAGGGATGCAGCTTAAGCCCTACCCTCTTCAACATATATATCAACGAATTGGCGCGGGCACTAGAAAAGTCTGCAGCACCCGGCCTCCCCCTGCTAGAATCCGAAGTCAAATGTCTACTGTTTGCTGATGATCTGGTCCTTCTGTCACCAACCAAGGAGGGTCTACAGCAGCACCTCGATCTTATGCACAGATTCTGTCAGACCTGGGCCCTGACAGTAAATCTCAGTAAGACCAAAATAATGGTGTTCCAAAAAAGGTCCAGTCGCCAGGACCACAAATACAAATTCCATCTAGACACTGTTGCCCTAGAGCACACAAAAAACTATACATACCTTGGCCTAAACATCAGCGCCACAGGTAACTTCCACAAAGCTGTGAACGATCTGAGAGACAAGGCAAGAAGGGCCTTCTATGCCATCAAAAGGAACATAAATTTCAACATACCAATTAGGATTTGGCTAAAAATACTTGAATCAGTCATAGAGCCCATTGCCCTTTATGGTTGTGAGGTCTGGGGTCCGCTCACCAACCAAGACTTCACAAAATGGGACAAACACCAAATTGAGACTCTGCACGCAGAATTCTGCAAAAATATCCTCCGTGTACAACGTAGAACACCAATTAATGCATGCAGAGCAGAATTAGGCCGATACCCACTAACTATCAAAATCCAGAAAAGAGCCGTTAAATTCTACAACTACCTAAAAGGAAGCGATTCACAAACCTTCCATAACAAAGCCATCACCTACAGAGAGATGAACCTGGAGAAGAGTCCACTAAGCAAGCTGGTCCTGGGGCTCTGTTCACAAACACAAACACACCCCACAAAGCCCCAGGACAGCAACATAATTAGACCCAACCAAATCATGAGAAAACAAAAAGATAATTACTTGACACATTGGAAAGAATTAACAAAAAAACAGAGCAAACTAGAATGCTATTTGGCCCTTTTTTTATTTAATTTTTATTTCACCTTTATTTAACCAGGTAGGCTAGTTGAGAACACCTTTATTTAACCAGGTAGGCCAGTTGAGAACACCTTTATTTAACCAGGTAGGCCAGTTGAGAACACCTTTATTTAACCAGGTAGGCTAGTTGAGAACACCTTTATTTAACCAGGTAGGCTAGTTGAGAACACCTTTATTTAACCAGGTAGGCTAGTTGAGAACACCTTTATTTAACCAGGTAGGCTAGTTGAGAACACCTTTATTTAACCAGGTAGGCTAGTTGAGAACACCTTTATTTAACCAGGTAGGCTAGTTGAGAACACCTTTATTTAACCAGGTAGGCTAGTTGAGAACACCTTTATTTAACCAGGTAGGCTAGTTGAGAACACCTTTATTTAACCAGGTAGGCTAGTTGAGAAAACCTTTATTTAACCAGGTAGGCTAGTTGAGAACACCTTTATTTAACCAGGTAGGCTAGTTGAGAACACCTTTATTTAACCAGGTAGGCTAGTTGAGAACACCTTTATTTAACCAGGTAGGCTAGTTGAGAACACCTTTATTTAACCAGGTAGGCTAGTTGAGAACACCTTTATTTAACCAGGTAGGCTAGTTGAGAACACCTTTATTTAACCAGGTAGGCTAGTTGAGAACACCTTTATTTAACCAGGTAGGCTAGTTGAGAACACCTTTATTTAACCAGGTAGGCTAGTTGAGAACACCTTTATTTAACCAGGTAGGCTAGTTGAGAACACCTTTATTTAACCAGGTAGGCTAGTTGAGAACACCTTTATTTAACCAGGTAGGCCGGTTGAGAACACCTTTATTTAACCAGGTAGGCTAGTTGAGAACACCTTTATTTAACCAGGTAGGCTAGTTGAGAACACCTTTATTTAACCAGGTAGGCTAGTTGAGAACACCTTTATTTAACCAGGTAGGCCGGTTGAGAACACCTTTATTTAACCAGGTAGGCTAGTTGAGAACACCTTTATTTAACCAGGTAGGCTAGTTGAGAACACCTTTATTTAACCAGGTAGGCCGGTTGAGAACACCTTTATTTAACCAGGTAGGCTAGTTGAGAACAAGTTCTCATTTGCAATTGCGACCTGGCCAAGATAAAGCATAGCAGTGTGAACAGACAACACAGAGTTACACATGGAGTAAACAATTAACAAGTCAATAACACAGTAGAAAAAAAGGGGAGTCTATATACATTGTGTGCAAAAGGCATGAGGAGGTAGGCGAATAATTACAATTTTGCAGATTAACACTGGAGTGATAAATGATCAGATGGTCATGTACAGATAGAGATATTGGTGTGCAAAAGAGCAGAAAAGTAAATAAATAAAAACAGTATGGGGATGAGGTAGGTGAAAATGGGTGGCTATTTACCAATAGACTATGTACAGCTGCAGCGATCGGTTAGCTGCTCAGATAGCAGATGTTTGAAGTTGGTGAGGGAGATAAAAGTCTCCAACTTCAGCGATTTTTGCAATTCGTTCCAGTCACAGGCAGCAGAGTACTGGAACGAAAGGCGGCCAAATGAGGTGTTGGCTTTAGGGATGATCAGTGAGATACACCTGCTGGAGCGCATGCTACGGGTGGGTGTTGCCATAGTGACCAGTGAACTGAGATAAGGCGGAGCTTTACCTAGCATGGACTTGTAGATGACCTGGAGCCAGTGGGTCTGGCGACGAATATGTAGCGAGGGCCAGCCGACTAGAGCATACAAGTCGCAGTGGTGGGTGGTATAAGGTGCTTTAGTGACAAAACGGATGGCACTGTGATAAACTGCATCCAGTTTGCTGAGTAGAGTGTTGGAAGCAATTTTGTAGATGACATCGCCGAAGTGGAGGATCGGTAGGATAGTCAGTTTTACTAGGGTAAGTTTGGCGGCATGAGTGAAGGAGGCTTTGTTGCGGAATAGAAAGCAGACTCTTGATTTGATTTTCGATTGGAGATGTTTGATATGAGTCTGGAAGGAGAGTTTGCAGTCTAAATCAAATCAAATCAAATCAAATTTATTTATATAGCCCTTCGTACATCAGCTGATATCTCAAAGTGCTGTACAGAAACCCAGCCTAAAACCCCAAACAGCAAACAATGCAGGTGTAAAAGCACGGTGGCTAGGAAAAACTCCCTAGAAAGGCCAGAACCTAGGAAGAAACCTAGAGAGGAACCGGGCTATGTGGGGTGGCCAGTCCTCTTCTGGCTGTGCCGGGTAGAGATTATAACAGAACGTGGCCAAGATGTTCAAATGTTCATAAATGACCAGCATGGTCGAATAATAATAAGGCAGAACAGTTGAAACTGGAGCAGCAGCACAGTCAGGTGGACTGGGGACAGCAAGGAGCCATCATGTCAGGTAGTCCTGGGGCACGGTCCTAGGGCTAGCCAGACACCTAGGTACTTATAGATGTCCACATATTCAAGGTCGGAACCATCCAGGGTGGTGATGCTGGTCAGGCGTGCGGGTGCAGGCAGCGATCGGTTGAAAAGCATGCATTTGGTTTTACTAGCGTTTAAGAGCAGTTGGAGGCCACGGAAGGAGTGTTGTATAATATATAATAATAATAATAATATATGCTATTTAGCAGACGCTTTTATCCAAAGCGACTTACAGTCATGTGTGCATACATTCTACGTATGGGTGGTCCCGGGAATCGAACCCACTACCCTGGCATTGAAGCTCGTTTGGAGGTTAGATAGCACAGTGTCCAAGGACGGGCCGGAAGTATATAGAATGGTGTCGTCTGCGTAGAGGTGGATCAGAGAATCGCCCGCAGCAAGAGCAACATCATTGATATATACAGAGAGTACACAGCGGCAGAATACCTGACCACTGTGACTGACCCAAACTTAAGGAAAGCTTTGACTATGTACAGACTCAGTGAGCATAGCCTTGCTATTGAGAAATGCCGCCGTAGACAGACCTGGCTCTCAAGAGAAGACAAGCTATGTGCTCACTGCCCACAAAATGAGGTGGAAACTGAGCTGCACTTCCTAACCTCCTGATCAATGTATGACCATATTAGAGAGACATATTTCCCTCAGATTACACAGGTCCACAAAGAATTCGAAAACTCCCATATCTACTGGGTGAAATACCACAGTGTGACATCACAGCAGCAAGATGTGTGACCTGTTGCCACAAGAAAAGGGCAACCAGTGAAGAACAAACACCATTATAAATACAACCCATATTTATGTTTATTTATTTTCCCTTGTGTACTTTAACTATTTGTACATTGTTACAACACTGTATATATATATATAATATGACTTTTGTAATGTCTTTATTGTTTTGAAATTTCTGTATGTGTAATGTTTACTGTTAATTTTTATTGTTTATTTCACTCTTGTATATTATCTACCTCTCTTGCTTTGGCAATGTTAACACATGTTTCCCATGACAATAAAGCCCCTTGAATTGAATTGAGAGAGAGAGAGTGAGAGATATGGAGAGGGAGAGATA
>NW_026290981.1:55000-92500 GCF_023373465.1 Oncorhynchus keta
TACTGAACCAGGAGGATACTGAACCAGGCCAGTGTGTGAGGATACTGAACCAGGCCAGTGTGTGAGGATACTGAACCAGGAGGATACAGAACCAGGCCAGTGTGTGAGGATACAGAACCAGGCCAGTGTGTGAGGATACAGAACCAGGCCAGTGTGTGAGGATACAGAACCAGGCCAGTGTGTGAGGATACAGAACCAGGCCAGTGTGTGAGGATACAGAACCAGGCCAGTGTGTGAGGATACTGAACCAGGCCAGTGTGTGAGGATACTGAACCAGGCCAGTGTGTGAGGATACTGAACCAGGCCAGTGAATCTGGGACATCACCTCGACTGCAAATACAAACCTGACAGTCTCACACACACACATTTAAACTTTTTTAAAAACATTTTCCCCAGAGGAACCAGTTGTACGTCTCCGTGTCCGGTATTAAGGAAGTTAGAGGGGGAGTCGCTAAGCCCAATACTAACTAGCATCAATAACAGGAAGTCTTTGGTGGGCAGGTAGCCTAGTAGTTAGAGTGTAGAGGAGGCAGGTAGCCTAGTGGTTAGAGTGTAGAGGAGGCAGGTAGCCTAGTGGTTAGAGTGTAGAGGAGGCAGGTAGCCTAGTGGTTAGACTGTAGAGGAGGCAGGTAGCCTAGTGGTTAGACTGTAGAGGAGGCAGGTAGCCTAGTGGTTAGAGTGTAGAGGAGGTAGGTAGCCTAGTGGTAAGAGTGTAGAGGAGGTAGGTAGCCTAGTGGTTAGAGTGTAGAGGTGGCAGGGTAGCCTAGTGGTTAGAGTGTAGAGGAGGCAGGAAGCCTAGTGGTTGGTTAGTGGTTAGAGTGTAGAGAGGCAGGAAGCCTAGTGGTTAGAGTGTAGAGGAGGCCTAGTGGTTAGAGTGTAGAGGAGGTTAGCCTAGTGGTTAGAGTGTAGAGGAGGCAGGAAGCCTAGTGGTTAGAGTGTAGAGGAGGCAGGTAGCCTAGTGGTTAGAGTGTAGAGGAGGTAGGTAGAGTGGTTAGAGTGTAGAGGAGGCAGGAGTGGTTAGGTAGCCTAGTGGTTAGAGTGTAGAGGAGGTGGTAGCCTAGTGGAGTGTAGAGGAGGTAGGTAGAGGTTAAAGGTAGAGGAGGCAGGTAGCCTAGTGGTTAGAGTGGTTAGAGGAGGCAGGAAGCCTAGTGGTTAGAGTGTAGAGGAGGTAGGTAGCCTAGTGGTTAGAGTGTAGGAAGCCTAGTGGTTAGAGTGTAGAGGAGGTAGGTAGAGTGTAGAGGAGGCAGGTAGCCTAGTGGTTAGAGTGTAGAGGAGGCAGGTAGTCTAGTGGTTAGAGTGTAGAGGAGGTAGGTAGCCTAGTGGTTAGAGTGTAGAGGAGGCAGGTAGCCTAGTGGTTAGAGTGTAGAGGAGGCAGGTAGCCTAGTGGTTAGAGTGTAGAGGAGGTAGGTAGCCTAGTGGTTAGAGTGTAGAGGAGGTAGGTAGCCTAGTGGTTAGAGTGTAGAGGAGGCAGGTAGCCTAGTGGTTAGAGTGTAGAGGAGGCAGGTAGCCTAGTGGTTAGAGTGTAGAGGAGTGTAGAGGCAGGGTCGCCTAGTGGTTAGAGTGTAGAGAGGAGGCCTAGTGGTTAGAGGTAGAGGAGGCAGGGTAGCCTAGTGGTTAGAGTGTAGAGGAGGCAGGTAGTCTAGTGGTTAGCCTAGTGGTAGGTAGCCTAGTGGTTAGAGTGTAGAGGAGGCAGGGTCGCCTAGTGGTTAGAGTGTAGAGGAGGCAGGTAGCCTAGTGGTTAGAGTGTAGAGGAGGTAGGTAGTCTAGTGGTTAGAGTGTAGAGGAGGCAGGTAGCCTAGTGGTTAGAGAGTTGGGCCAGTAACCAGAAGGGGGCTGGATTGAATCCCCTGAGCTGACAAGGTAAGAACCTGTCGGTCTGCCCCTGAGCAAGGCAATTAAACCCAGTGTTCCCCTGAACAAGGCAGTTAACCCAGTGTTCCCTTGAGCAAGGCAGTTTACCCAGTGTTCCCCTGAGCAAGGCAGTTTACCCAGTGTTCCCCTGAACAAGGCAGTGAACCCAGTGTTCCCCTGAACAAGGCAATTAACCCAGTGTTCCCCTGAACAAGGCAGTGAACCCAGTGTTCCCCTGAACAAGGCAGTTAACCCAGTGTTCCCCTGAGCAAGGCAGTGAACCCACTGTTCCCCTGAACAAGGCAGTGAACCCAGTGTTCCCCTGAGCAAGGCAGTTTACCCAGTGTTCCCCTGAACAAGGCAGTGAACCCAGTGTTCCCCTGAACAAGGCAATTAACCCAGTGTTCCCCTGAACAAGGCAGTGAACCCAGTGTTCCCCTGAACAAGGCAGTTAACCCAGTGTTCCCCTGAACAAGGCAGTTAACCCAGTGTTCCCTGAACAAGGCAGTTAACCCCAGTGTTCCCCTGAACAAGGCAGTGAACCCAGTGTTCCCCTGAACAAGGCAGTTAACCCAGTGTTCCCCTGAACAAGGCAGTTAACCCAGTGTTCCCCTGAACAAGGCAGTTAACCCAGTGTTCCCCTGAACAAGGCAGTTAACCCAGTGTTCCCCTGAGCAAGGCAGTGAACCCCAGTGTTCCCTGAACAAGGCAGTTAACCCACTGTTCCCTGAACAATGCAGTGAACCCCAGTGTTCCCTGAACAAGGCAGTTAACCCACTGTTCCCTGAGCAAGGCAGTGAACCCACTGTTCCCCTGAACAATGCAGTGAACCCCAGTGTTCCCTGAGCAAGGCAGTGAACCCACTGTTCCCCTGAGCAAGGCAGTGAACCCAGTGTTCCCTGAACAAGGCAGTTAACCCCAGTGTTCCCTGAACAAGGCAGTTAACCCCAGTGTTCCCTGAACAAGGCAGTGAACACCAGTGTTCCCCTGAACAAGGCAGTGAACCCCACTGTTCCCCTGAACAAGGCAGTTAACCCCACTGTTCCCTGAACAAGGCAGTGAACCCCACTGTTCCCCTGAACAAGGCAGTTAACCCAGTGTTCCCCTGAACAAGGCAGTTAACCCCACTGTTCCCCTGAACAAGGCAGTGAACCCCACTGTTCCCTGAACAAGGCAGTTAACCCCACTGTTCCCCTGAACAAGGCAGTTAACCCCACTGTTCCCCTGAACAAGGCAGTTAACCCAGTGTTCCCCTGAACAAGGCAGTTAACCCAGTGTTCCCCTGAACAAGGCAGTTAACCCAGTGTTCCCCTGAACAAGGCAGTTAACCCAGTGTTCCCCTGAACAAGGCAGTTAACCCAGTGTTCCCCTGAGCAAGGCAGTGAACCCCAGTGTTCCCCTGAACAAGGCAGTGAACCCAGTGTTCCCCTGAACAAGGCAGTTAACCCAGTGTTCCCCTGAACAAGGCAGTTAACCCAGTGTTCCCCTGAACAAGGCAGTTAACCCCAGTGTTCCCCTGAACAAGGCAGTGAACCCCACTGTTCCCCTGAACAAGGCAGTTAACCCAGTGTTCCCTGAACAAGGCAGTTAACCCAGTGTTCCCTGAACAAGGCAGTTAACCCACTATTCCCTGAACAAGGCAGTGAACCCCACTGTTCCCCTGAACAAGGCAGTGAACCCCACTGTTCCCCTGAACAAGGCAGTGAACCCCACTGTTCCCCTGAACAAGGCAGTGAACCCCACTGTTCCCCTGAACAAGGCAGTTAACCCCACTGTTCCCCTGAACAAGGCAGTGAACCCCACTGTTCCCCTGAACAAGGCAGTTAACCCAGTGTTCCCCTGAACAAGGCAGTTAACCCAGTGTTCCCCTGAACAAGGCAGTGAACCCAGTGTTCCCCTGAACAAGGCAGTGAACCCAGTGTTCCCCTGAACAAGGCAGTTAACCCAGTGTTCCCCTGAACAAGGCAGTTAACCCACTGTTCCCCTGAATATATCATAAATGACCTCATCTGACTCTGGGTCAGTAGATAAAGGACCTCATCTGACTCTGGGTCAGTAGATAAAGGACCTCATCTGACTCTGGGTCAGTAGATAAAGGACCTCATCTGACTCTGGGTCAGTAGATAAGGGCCTCATCTGACTCTGGGTCAATAGATAAAGGGCTTCAACTGACTCTGGGTCAGTTGATGAAGGGCTTCATCTGACTCTGGGTCAGTAGATAAAGGAGACCATCTGACTCTGGGTCAGTAGATAAAGGAGACTATCTGACACTGGGTCAGTAGATAAAGGGCCTCATCTGACTCTGGGTCAGTAGATAAAGGACCTCATCTGACTCTGGGTCAGTAGATAAAGGACCTCATCTGACTCTGGGTCAATAGATAAAGGGCTTCAACTAACTCTGGGTCAGTTGATAAAGGGCTTCATCTGACTCTGGGTCAGTAGATAAGGGCCTCATCTGACTCTGGGTCAGTAGATAAAGGACCTCATCTGACTCTGGGTCAATAGATAAAGGACCTCATCTGACTCTGGGTCAGTAGATAAAGGACCTCATCTGACTCTGGGTCAGTAGATAAGGGCCTCATCTGACTCTGGGTCAGTAGATAAAGGACCTCATCTGACTCTGGGTCAGTAGATAAAGGTACTCTGACTCTGGGTCAGTAGATAAAGGGCTTCATCTGACTCTGGGTCAGTTGATAAAGGGCTTCATCTGACTCTGGGTCAGTTGATAAAAGACATGTCAGATAATGATGTCTTGTTCTCTCTCTCTGGATGACACAGAGAGTAACGGAATGAGAGAGAGAGTTGAGTACAGCAAACACACACACACACACACACACACACACACACACACACACACACACACACACACACACACACACACACACACACACACACACACACACACACACACACACACACACACACACACACACAGTTTGGACACACCTACTCATTAAAGGGTTTTTCTTTATTTTTACTATTTTCTACTATTTTTTTACATTGTAGAATAATACTGAAGACATCAACATTATGAAATAACACATATGGAATCACATAGTAACCAAACAAAGTGTTAAACAAATCAAAATATATTTTAGATTGTTCCAAGGAGCTTTGATGGCAGGTTTTGCTCCACTCTTGGCATTCTCTCAACCAGCTTCATGAGGTAGTCACACACAGGAGAAGTCAATAGATCTCTGGAGGAGACGATATTAGATTCTCACCTTTAGAGCGTGCGTGTGTGCGTGCGTGCGTGCGTGCGTGCGTGCGTGTGTGTTATGTAAAAGGCGATTGTGCGGCCTACGCCAGAGTAGAAATACCCAGGATGGAGAGAGAGACTAGGAAGGGTCAGAGTGAGTCAACAACCACCTCCCTACATTCAGAGTAGAAATACCCAGGATGTAGAAATACCCAGGATGTAGAAATACCCAGGATGTAGAAATACCCAGGATGTAGAGACTAGGAAGGGTCAGAGTGAGTCAACAACCACCTCCCTACATTCAGAGTAGAAATACCCAGGATGTAGAAATACCCAGGATGTAGAAATACCCAGGATGTAGAAATACCCAGGATGTAGAAATACCCAGGATGTAGAGAGAGACTAGGAAGGGTCAGAGTGAGTCAACAACCACCTCCCTACATTCAGAGTAGAAATACCCAGGATGTAGAAATACCCAGGATGTAGAAATACCCAGGATGTAGAAATACCCAGGATGTAGAAATACCCAGGATGTAGAAATACCCAGGATGTAGAGAGAGACTAGGAAGGGTCAGAGTGAGTCAACAACCACCTCCCTACATTCAGAGTAGAAATACCCAGGATGTAGAAATACCCAGGATGTAGAAATACCCAGGATGTAGAAATACCCAGGATGTAGAAATACCCAGGATGTAGAAATACCCAGGATGTAGAAATACCCAGGATGTAGAGAGAGACTAGGAAGGGTCAGAGTGAGTCAACAACCACCTCCCTACATTCAGAGTAGAAATACCCAGGATGTAGAAATACCCAGGATGTAGAAATACCCAGGATGTAGAGAGAGACTAGGAAGGGTCAGAGTGAGTCAACAACCACCTCTCTACATTCAGAGTAGAAATACCCAGGATGTAGAAATACCCAGGATGTAGAAATACCCAGGATGTAGAGACTAGGAAGGGTCAGAGTGAGTCAACAACCACCTCTCTACATTCAGAGTAGAAATACCCAGGATGTAGAAATACCCAGGATGTAGAGAGAGACTAGGAAGGGTCAGAGTGAGTCAACAACCACCTCTCTACATTCAGAGTAGAAATACCCAGGATGTAGAAATACCCAGGATGTAGAAATACCCAGGATGTAGAGACTAGGAAGGGTCAGAGTGAGTCAACAACCACCTCTCTACATTCAGAGTAGAAATACCCAGGATGTAGAAATACCCAGGATGTAGAAATACCCAGGATGTAGAGACTAGGAAGGGTCAGAGTGAGTCAACAACCACCTCCCTACATTCAGAGTAGAAATACCAAGGATGGAGAAATACCCAGGATGTAGAAATACCCAGGATGTAGAAATATCAAGGATGGAGAGACTAGGAAGGGTCATAGTGAGTCAACAACGACTTCCCTACATTCAGAGTAGAAATACCCAGGATGTAGAGATACCCAGGATGTAGAAATACCCAGGATGTAGAAATACCCAGGATGTAGAGAGAGACTAGGAAGGGTCAGAGTGAGTCAACAACCACCTCCCTACATTCAGAGTAGAAATACCCAGGATGTAGAAATACCCAGGATGGAGAGACTAGGAAGGGTCAGAGTGAGTCAACAACCACCTCTCTACATTCAGAGTAGAAATACCCAGGATGTAGAAATACCCAGGATGTAGAGAGAGACTAGGAAGGGTCAGAGTGAGTCACCAACCACCTCCCTACATTCAGAGTAGAAATACCCAGGATGTAGAAATACCCAGGATGTAGAAATACCCAGGATGTAGAGACTAGGAAGGGTCAGAGTGAGTCAACAACCACCTCCCTACATTCAGAGTAGAAATACCCAGGATGTAGAAATACCCAGGATGTAGAAATACCCAGGATGTAGAAATACCCAGGATGTAGAAATACCCAGGATGTAGAAATACCCAGGATGTAGAAATACCCAGGATGGAGAAATACCCAGGATGTAGAAATACCCAGGATGTAGAAATACCCAGGATGTAGAAATTACCAGGATGTAGAAATACCCAGGATGTAGAGATACCCAGGATGTAGAAATACCCAGGATGTAGAAATACCCAGGATGTAGAAATACCCAGGATGTAGAGATACCCAGGATAAAGAGAGAGACTAGGAAGGGTCAGAGTGAGTCAACAACCACTTCCCTACATTCAGAGTAGAAATACCCAGGATGTAGAAATACCCAGGATGTAGAAATACCCAGGATGTAGAAATACCCAGGATGTAGAAATACCCAGGATGGAGAAATACCCAGGATGTAGAAATACCCAGGATGGAGAAATACCCAGGATGGAGAAATACCCAGGATGTAGAAATACCCAGGATGGAGAAATACCCAGGATGGAGAAATACCCAGGATGTAGAAATACCCAGGATGGAGAAATACCCAGGATGGAGAAATACCCAGGATGTAGAAATACCCAGGATGTAGAAATACCCAGGATGTAGAAATACCCAGGATGGAGAGAGACTAGGAAGGGTCAGAGTGAGTCAACAACCACCTCTCTACATTCAGAGTAGAAATACCCAGGATGTAGAAATACCCAGGATGTAGAAATACCCAGGATGGAGAAATACCCAGGATGGAGAAATACCCAGGATGTAGAAATACCCAGGATGGAGAAATACCCAGGATGTAGAAATACCCAGGATGGAGAAATACCCAGGATGTAGAAATACCCAGGATGGAGAAATACCCAGGATGTAGAAATACCCAGGATGTAGAAATACCCAGGATGTAGAGACTAGGAAGGGTCAGAGTGAGTCAACAACCACCTCCCTACATTCAGAGTAGAAATACCCAGGATGTAGAAATACCCAGGATGTAGAAATACCCAGGATGTAGAAATACCAAGGATGTAGAGACTAGGAAGGGTCAGAGTGAGTCAACAACCACCTCCCTACATTCAGAGTAGAAATACCCAGGATGGAGAAATACCCAGGATGGAGAAATACCCAGGATGTAGAGATACCCAGGATGTAGAGATATCCAGGATGGAGAAATACCCAGGATGGAGAAATACCCAGGATGTAGCGATATCCAGGATGTAGAGATACCCAGGATGGAGAAATACCCAGGATGTAGAGAGAGACTAGGAAGGGTCAGAGTGAGTCAACAACCACTTCCCTACATTCAGAGTAGAAATACCCAGGATGTAGAAATACCCAGGATGTAGAAATACCCAGGATGTAGAAATACCCAGGATGTAGAGAGACTAGGAAGGGTCAGAGTGAGTCAACAACCACCTCCCTACATTCAGAGTAGAAATACCCAGGATGTAGAAATACCCAGGATGGAGAAATACCCAGGATGGAGAAATACCCAGGATGTAGAAATACCCAGGATGGAGAAATACCCAGGATGTAGAAATACCCAGGATGTAGAAATACCCAGGATGTAGAAATACCCAGGATGTAGAGATACCCAGGATGTAGAAATACCCAGGATGTAGAGATACCCAGGATAAAGAGAGAGACTAGGAAGGGTCAGAGTGAGTCAACAACCACTTCCCTACATTCTAGAAATACCCAGGATGTAGAAATACCCAGGATGTAGAAATACCCAGGATGTAGAAATACCCAGGATGGAGAAATACCCAGGATGTAGAAATACCCAGGATGGAGAAATACCCAGGATGGAGAAATACCCAGGATGTAGAAATACCCAGGATGGAGAAATACCCAGGATGGAGAAATACCCAGGATGGAGAAATACCCAGGATGGAGAAATACCCAGGATGGAGAAATACCCAGGATGTAGAAATACCCAGGATGTAGAAATACCCAGGATGTAGAAATACCCAGGATGGAGAGAGACTAGGAAGGGTCAGAGTGAGTCAACAACCACCTCTCTACATTCAGAGTAGAAATACCCAGGATGTAGAAATACCCAGGATGTAGAAATACCCAGGATGGAGAAATACCCAGGATGGAGAAATACCCAGGATGTAGAAATACCCAGGATGGAGAAATACCCAGGATGTAGAAATACCCAGGATGGAGAAATACCCAGGATGTAGAAATACCCAGGATGGAGAAATACCCAGGATGTAGAAATACCCAGGATGTAGAAATACCCAGGATGTAGAGACTAGGAAGGGTCAGAGTGAGTCAACAACCACCTCTCTACATTCAGAGTAGAAATACCCAGGATGTAGAAATACCCAGGATGTAGAAATACCCAGGATGTAGAGACTAGGAAGGGTCAGAGTGAGTCAACAACCACCTCCCTACATTCAGAGTAGAAATACCAAGGATGGAGAAATACCCAGGATGTAGAGATACCCAGGATGTAGAGATACCCAGGATGTAGAGATACCCAGGATGGAGAAATACCCAGGATGTAGCGATATCCAGGATGTAGAGATACCCAGGATGGAGAAATACCCAGGATGTAGAAATACCCAGGATGTAGAAATATATGTTTCCCATGTCAATAAAGCCCCTTGAATTTAATTGAGAGATGGGGAGAGAGAGAGAGAGATGGAGGGAGGGAGAGAGAGAGAGAGAGGCAGAGAGAGAGAGAGAGAGACAGAGAGAGAGATGGAGGGAGAAAGAGAGAGAGACAGAGAGAGAGATGGAGGGAGAGAGAGAGAGAGAGAGAGAGAGAGAGAGAGAGAGAGAGAGAGAGAGAGAGAGAGAGAGAGAGAGAGAGAGAGAGAGACAGAGAGAGGGAGAGAGGGAGACAGAGACAGAGAGAGAGAGAGAGAGAGAGACAGAGAGAGAGAGAGAGAGAGAGAGAGAGAGAGAGAGAGACAGAGAGACAGAGAGAGAGAGACAGAGATGGAAGGAGGCTATAACGTAACAAAAAATGTGGAGAAAGTCAAGGGCTCTGAATACTTTGCGATATACTGGATATATATAGAGAGAGAGAGATGAGCTTACAGGCTCCATGGAGGGGGGCTGTTTTGCTGAGTGTGTGTCCCAGTGAAGAGTGCTGTTAGCTGTGCTTCTCTCGGCTCTCAGCAGCCTCTTATAGCTACTACCACCCACCTTCATAACATGACCTGTAGCCTTACAGCACTATACCTACACTCTCTACCTCAACCTCCAACCCTCCCTGTCTCCACCCCCGCAAACACAACCAGAAGGGCCAGAGAGCATGGGAGAGAGAGGGAAGAAGAAGAAGAAGGTAGAGGAAGAGAGAGAGAGAGGAGAGAGAGAGAGAGACAGACAGACAGACAGAGAGACGAGAGACATAGAGAGAGACATAGAGAGAGAGAGACATAGAGAGAAAGACGGAGAGAGAGAGAGACAGAGAGAGAGAGAGAGACAGAGAAAGAGAGAGAGACACAGAGAGAGAGAGAGATTGAAAGAAAAATGAACAGCCACTTTATCCACACGTGATTAGCAGAGAGTGGCTGGCTGGGGAGTGAGTAGGCTGGTGTGGCCATAGAGTCTAATGACATTAACCCTATAGGAGGAGGGGGGGGGGCATTCTGCTTCAACATGACAGACTCAGCTCCTGTCTGTCCTGATATAACAACAGTAGAGGTGATCGCTTAGCAACTGGAAAGCCTAAATCTCATTCCAGCTGTTTGAAAAACAAACTGATCAATCAAAGTGATCGGTTAAACACAGCTGCCTGATTTACACTGTCACGAAATCAATTCAAATATATTCAAATCAACTTTATTACCCCGATAGGACAAAAACACTGACTGAGTGTTGACGTCGTAGCACGTCGAACTCACGAGGATGAGGTCATTGATGGATTAGATTAGTTGAGAGCCGCAATAGAAGTTCAGTTTCCTCCTGGTGAATGGAACTAAATTAATCTACTGGGAGGGAGGGAGGGAGGGAGGGAGGGAGGGAGGGAGGGAGGGAGGGAGGGAGGGAGGGAGGGGGAGGGAGGGAGAGAGGGAGGTGAGGGAGGGAGGTAGGTGAGGGAGGGAGGGAGGGAGGGAGGGAGGGAGGGAGGGAGGGAGGGAGGGGGGAGGGAGGGAGGGAGGGAGGGAGGGAGGGAGGGAGGGGAGGGGAGGGAGGGAGGGGAGGGAGGGAGGGAGGGGGAGGGAGGGAGGGAGAGGGAGGGAGGGAGGGGAGGGAGGGAGGGGAGGGGAGGGGGAGGGAGGGAGGGGAGGGAGGGAGGGGAGGGGAGGGAGGGGAGGGGAGGGGAGGGAGGGAGGGAGGGGGAGGGAGGGGAGGGAGGGGAGGGGGAGGGAGGGGAGGGAGGGAGGGAGGGAGGAGAAAAATATATATAGAGATAAAAAGAGAGAGAGAGACCTTGGATCACCTCCCTGTGGAGGCTCTATATCCCTGTTGCTAGGTAACCAGAAAGAACCGTGTTGTGTTTAAGGTATTTGAAGAACAACAACAACCATCATTCAACACTGTTAGATAGTCATCCATCATTCAACACTGTTAGATAGTCATCCATCATTCAACACTGTTAGATAGTCATCCATCATTCAACACTGTTAGATAGTCATCCATCATTCAACACTGTTAGATAGTCATCCATCATTCAACACTGTTAGATAGTCATCCATCATTCAACACTGTTAGTCATCCATCATTCAACACTGTTAGATAGTCATCCATCATTCAACACTGTTAGATAGACATCCATCATTCAACACTGTTAGATAGTCATCCATCATTCAACACTGTTAGATAGTCATCCATCATTCAACACTGTTAGATAGTCATCCATCATTCAACACTGTTAGATAGTCATCCATCATTCAACACTGTTAGATAGACATCCATCATTCAACACTGTTAGATAGTCATCCATCATTCAACACTGTTAGATAGTCATCCATCATTCAACACTGTTAGATAGACATCCATCATTCAACACTGTTAGATAGTCATCCATCATTCAACACTGTTAGTCATCCATCATTCAACACTGTTAGATAGTCATCCATCATTCAACACTGTTAGATAGACATCCATCATTCAACACTGTTAGATAGTCATCCATCATTCAACACTGTTAGATAGTCATCCATCATTCAACACTGTTAGATAGTCATCCATCATTCAACACTGTTAGATAGTCATCCATCATTCAACACTGTTAGATAGACATCCATCATTCAACACTGTTAGATAGTCATCCATCATTCAACACTGTTAGATAGTCATCCATCATTCAACACTGTTAGTCATCCATCATTCAACACTGTTAGATAGACATCCATCATTCAACACTGTTAGATAGTCATCCATCATTCAACACTGTTAGATAGTCATCCATCATTCAACACTGTTAGTCATCCATCATTCAACACTGTTAGATAGACATCCATCATTCAACACTGTTAGATAGACATCCATCATTCAACACTGTTAGATAGTCATCCATCATTCAACACTGTTAGATAGTCATCCATCATTCAACACTGTTAGATAGATATCCATCATTCAACACTGTTAGATAGACATCCATCATTCAACACTGTTAGATAGTCATCCATCATTCAACACTGTTAGATAGTCATCCATCATTCAACACTGTTAGATAGTCATCCATCATTCAACACTGTTAGATAGACATCCATCATTCAACACTGTTAGATAGACATCCATCATTCAACACTGTTAGATAGTCATCCATCATTCAACACTGTTAGATAGTCATCCATCATTCAACACTGTTAGATAGTCATCCATCATTCAACACTGTTAGATAGTCATCCATCATTCAACACTGTTAGATAGACATCCATCATTCAACACTGTTAGATAGTCATCCATCATTCAACACTGTTAGATAGACATCCATCATTCAACACTGTTAGATAGTCATCCATCATTCAACACTGTTAGATAGTCATCCATCATTCAACACTGTTAGATAGTCATCCATCATTCAACACTGTTAGATAGTCATCCATCATTCAACACTGTTAGATAGTCATCCATCATTCAACACTGTTAGATAGACATCCATCATTCAACACTGTTAGATAGTCATCCATCATTCAACACTGTTAGATAGTCATCCATCATTCAACACTGTTAGATAGACATCCATCATTCAACACTGTTAGATAGTCATCCATCATTCAACACTGTTTAGTCATCCATCATTCAACACTGTTAGATAGTTATCCATCATTCAACACTGTTAGATAGACATCCATCATTCAACACTGTTAGATAGTCATCCATCATTCAACACTGTTAGATAGTCATCCATCATTCAACACTGTTAGATAGTCATCCATCATTCAACACTGTTAGATAGTCATCCATCATTCAACACTGTTAGATAGACATCCATCATTCAACACTGTTAGATAGTCATCCATCATTCAACACTGTTAGATAGTCATCCATCATTCAACACTGTTAGATAGTTATCCATCATTCAACACTGTTAGATAGACATCCATCATTCAACACTGTTAGATAGTCATCCATCATTCAACACTGTTAGATAGTCATCCATCATTCAACACTGTTAGATAGTTATCCATCATTCAACACTGTTAGATAGACATCCATCATTCAACACTGTTAGATAGACATCCATCATTCAACACTGTTAGATAGTCATCCATCATTCAACACTGTTAGATAGTCATCCATCATTCAACACTAGATCATCCATCATTCAACACTGTTAGATATCATCCATCATTCAACACTGTTAGATAGTCATCCATCATTCAACACTGTTAGATAGACATCCATCATTCAACACTGTTAGTCATCCATCATTCAACACTGTTAGATAGACATCCATCATTCAACACTGTTAGATAGACATCCATCATTCAACACTGTTAGATAGTCATCCATCATTCAACACTGTTAGATAGTCATCCATCATTCAACACTGTTAGATAGACATCCATCATTCAACACTGTTAGATAGTCATCCATCATTCAACACTGTTAGATAGACATCCATCATTCAACACTGTTAGTCATCCATCATTCAACACTGTTAGATAGACATCCATCATTCAACACTGTTAGATAGTCATCCATCATTCAACACTGTTAGATAGTCATCCATCATTCAACACTGTTAGATAGTCATCCATCATTCAACACTGTTAGATAGACATCCATCATTCAACACTGTTAGATAGTCATCCATCATTCAACACTGTTAGATAGTCATCCATCATTCAACACTGTTAGATAGTCATCCATCATTCAACACTGTTAGATAGTCATCCATCATTCAACACTGTTAGATAGTCATCCATCATTCAACACTGTTAGATAGACATCCATCATTCAACACTGTTAGATAGTCATCCATCATTCAACACTGTTAGATAGTCATCCATCATTCAACACTGTTAGATAGTCATCCATCATTCAACACTGTTAGATAGTCATCCATCATTCAACACTGTTAGATAGTCATCCATCATTCAACACTGTTAGATAGACATCCATCATTCAACACTGTTAGATAGTCATCCATCATTCAACACTGTTAGATAGTCATCCATCATTCAACACTGTTAGATAGTCATCCATCATTCAACACTGTTAGATAGTCATCCATCATTCAACACTGTTAGATAGTCATCCATCATTCAACACTGTTAGATAGTCATCCATCATTCAACACTGTTAGATAGTCATCCATCATTCAACACTGTTAGATAGTCATCCATCATTCAACACTGTTAGATAGTCATCCATCATTCAACACTGTTAGATAGTCATCCATCATTCAACACTGTTAGATAGTCATCCATCATTCAACACTGTTAGATAGTCATCCATCATTCAACACTGTTCAGATAGTCATCCATCATTCAACACTGTTAAATAGTCATCCATCATTCAACACTGTTAGATAGTCATCCATCATTCAACACTGTTAGATAGTCATCCATCATTCAACACTGTTAGATAGTCATCCATCATTCAACACTGTTAGATAGTCATCCATCATTCAACACTGTTAGATAGACATCCATCATTCAACACTGTTAGATAGTCATCCATCATTCAACACTGTTAGATAGTCATCCATCATTCAACACTGTTAGATAGTCATCCATCATTCAACACTGTTAGATAGACATCCATCATTCAACACTGTTAGATAGTCATCCATCATTCAACACTGTTAGATAGACATCCATCATTCAACACTTTTAGATAGACATCCATCATTCAACACTGTTAGATAGACATCCATCATTCAACACTGTTAGATAGTCATCCATCATTCAACACTGTTAGTCATCCATCATTCAACACTGTTAGATAGACATCCATCATTCAACACTGTTAGATAGTCATCCATCATTCAACACTGTTAGATAGACATCCATCATTCAACACTGTTAGATAGTCATCCATCATTCAACACTGTTAGATAGTCATCCATCATTCAACACTGTTAGATAGTCATCCATCATTCAACACTGTTAGATAGTCATCCATCATTCAACACTGTTAGATAGTCATCCATCATTCAACACTGTTAGATAGACATCCATCATTCAACACTGTTAGATAGACATCCATCATTCAACACTGTTAGATAGTCATCCATCATTCAACACTGTTAGATAGTCATCCATCATTCAACACTGTTAGATAGACATCCATCATTCAACACTGTTAGATAGACATCCATCATTCAACACTGTTAGATAGTCATCCATCATTCAACACTGTTAGATAGTCATCCATCATTCAACACTGTTAGATAGTCATCCATCATTCAACACTGTTAGATAGTCATCCATCATTCAACACTGTTAGATAGTCATCCATCATTCAACACTGTTAGATAGACATCCATCATTCAACACTGTTAGATAGTCATCCATCATTCAACACTGTTAGATAGTCATCCATCATTCAACACTGTTAGATAGTCATCCATCATTCAACACTGTTAGATAGTCATCCATCATTCAACACTGTTAGATAGTCATCCATCATTAACACTGTTTAGATAGTCATCCATCATTCAACACTGTTAGATAGTCATCCATCATTCAACACTGTTAGATAGTCATCCATCATTCAACACTGTTAGATAGTCATCCATCATTCAACACTGTTAGATAGACATCCATCATTCAACACTGTTAGATAGTCATCCATCATTCAACACTGTTAGATAGTCATCCATCATTCAACACTGTTAGATAGTCATCCATCATTCAACAATGTTAGATAGTCGGGGATTTGATCTAGTCCAACGCTCTAACTACTAGGCTACACTGCCGCACCTATCAGGTGGTCTCCGAGTGTATCAGTAGCTAGCTTTGGCGAATGTTCGCTATTAGCTGTGTTTGAAAGAGGAAGTCACATCTACTACTATGAGAGACAGTTAGTTACTCCCTTATTTCTGCTGATCATCACCTGTTATAACATGACAACAATGTCTTGCTATCTGACTGACTGGTCCACTGTAGAAACCAGTTTCCTGAATCCCTGTTTCCTGAATCCCTGTTTCCTGAATCCCTGTTTCCTGAATCCCTGTTTCCTGAAGCACTGTTTCCTGAATCCCTGTTTCCTGAAGCACTGTTTCCTGAATCCCTGTTTCCTGAAGCACTGTTTCCTGAATGCACTGTTTCCTGAATCCCTGTTTCCTGAATCCCTGTTTCCTGAATCCCTGTTTCCTGAATCCCTGTTTCCTGAATCCCTGTTTCCTGAATCCCTGTTTCCTGAATCCCTGTTTCCTGAAGCACTGTTTCCTGAAGCACTGTTTCCTGAATCCCTGTTTCCTGAATCCCTGTTTCCTGAATCCCTGTTTCCTGAATCCCTGTTTCCTGAAGCACTGTTTCCTGAATCCCTGTTTCCTGAAGCCCTGTTTCCTGAATCCCTGTTTCCTGAATCCCTGTTTCCTGAATCCCTGTTTCCTGAATCCCTGTTTCCTGAAGCACTGTTTCCTGAAGCACTGTTTCCTGAATCCCTGTTTCCTGAATCCCTGTTTCCTGAATCCCTGTTTCCTGAATCACTGTTTCCTGAAGCACTGTTTCCTGAATCTCTGTTTCCTGAATCCCTGTTTCCTGAATCCCTGTTTCCTGAAGCACTGTTTCCTGAAGCCCTGTTTCCTGAATCCCTGTTTCCTGAAGCACTGTTTCCTGAAGCACTGTTTCCTGAATCCCTGTTTCCTGAATCCCTGTTTCCTGAATCCCTGTTTCCTGAATCCCTGTTTCCTGAATCCCTGTTTCCTGAATCCCTGTTTCCTGAAGCACTGTTTCCTGAAGCACTGTTTCCTGAATCCCTGTTTCCTGAATCCCTGTTTCCTGAATCCCTGTTTCCTGAAGCACTGTTTCCTGAAGCACTGTTTCCTGAAAATCTGTTTCCTGAATCTCTGTTTCCTGAAGCACTGTTTCCTGAAGCACTGTTTCCTGAAGCACTGTTTCCTGAATCCCTGTTTCCTGAATCCCTGTTTCCTGAAGCACTGTTTCCTGAAGCACTGTTTCCTGAAAATCTGTTTCCTGAATCACTGTTTCCTGAAGCACTGTTTCCTGTATCCCTGTTTCCTGAAGCACTGTTGCCTGAAGCACTGTTTCCTGAAGCACTGTTGCCTGAAGCACTGTGTCCAGAAGCACTGTTTCCTGAAGCACTGTTTCCTGTATCCCTGTTTCCTGAAGCATTCTGCCATGTTCTGAAATAACCTTCATGATGTGGATCTTTGTTCAGGACGTCTCGTTTTATTAAATTTGTTCGATATGGAGAGACCGATTACTAAAAACAAAAAAAGAAATTTAAGGGCCGCTCCTCGTTATCAGTTTGTATGAAAGAGAGAGAAACGTATTGCTGTTTATGCATTTGATGACAATTGAGCTCAGTCAGAACTTGTGGCTAGTTTGAGTCCATTGGATGACAGCGGAGAGTGACGACGAGGAGGAATGTAAACTGACAGAGCATCATCTGCTCCGATGCATCGTTGTGATCTTCTAGAAAACTACAGAAAAGATCCGGTAAAACGCGAAGCACACCGGCTTCTCCCTCTCACACTCCGGCAGCCAAATGGAGCAGAGACCGCTTCATGAGCAGAGACCGCTTCATGAGCAGAGACCTCTTCATGAGCAGAGACCGCTTCATAAGCAGAGACCGCTTCATGAGCAGAGACCGCTTCATGAGCAGAGACCGCTTCATGAGCAGAGACCGCTTCATGAGCAGAGACCGCTTCATGAGCAGAGACCGTATCATGAGCAGAGACCGCTTCATGAGCAGAGACCGCTTCATGAGCAGAGACCGCTTCATGAGCAGAGACCGCTTCATGAGCAGAGACCGCTTCATGAGCAGAGACCGCTTCATGAGCAGAGACCGCTTCATGAGCAGAGACCGCTTCATGAGCAGAGACCGTATCATGAGCAGAGACCGCTTCATGAGCAGAGACCGCTTCATGAGCAGAGACCGCTTCATGAGCAGAGACCGCTTCATGAGCAGAGACCGCTTCATGAGCAGAGACCGTATCATGAGCAGAGACCGTATCATGAGCAGAGACCGCTTCATGAGCAGAGACTGTATCATGAGCAGAGACCGCTTCATGAGCAGAGACTGCTTCATGAGCAGAGACCGCTTCATGAGCAGAGACCGCTTCATGAGCAGAGACCGCTTCATGAGCAGAGACTGTTCATGAGCAGAGACCGTATCATGAGCAGAGACCGCTTCATGCACTTGGCCAAATCGAATCCAGGAAATTGATGAAATAATTAGAACATTGACTCCGACACGTCGCCGCCCACCATTAACAGCTCATCTACATACAAGTTCTGTCACACACGCTGGAACAACATTCACAAAACCGTAACGACTTTCACACAACCATATAACAACCATTTAACAACCTCCACACATGGTCAAGACTGTTAGAGGAGAGGAGATGAGAGATACACACTCTTCAACATCTGGACCGACCCAACCAACACCTGGCTCTAACTAGAGATGAAACACAGTCTGGACTGACCCAACCAACACCTGGCTCTAACTAGAGATGAAACACAGTCTGGACCCAACCAACACCTGGCTCTAACTAGAGATGAAACACAGTCTGGACCCAACCAACACCTGGCTCTAACTAGAGATGAAACACAGTCTGGACCCAACCAACACCTGGCTCTAACTAGAGATGAAAACAGTCTGGACCCAACCAACACCTGGCTCTAACTAGAGATGAAACACAGTCTGGACCCAACCAACACCTGGCTCTAACTAGAGATGAAACACAGTCTGGACTGACCCAACCAACACCTGGCTCTAACTAGAGATGAAACACAGTCTGGACCCAACCAACACCTGGCTCTAACTAGAGATGAGATGAAACACAGTCTGAAACACAGTCTGGACCCAACCAACACCTGGCTCTAACTAGAGATGAAACACAGTCTGGACCCAACCAACACCTGGCTCTAACTAGAGATGAAACACAGTCTGGACCCAACCAACACCTGGCTCTAACTAGAGATGAAACACAGTCTGGACCGACCAACCAACACCTGGCTCTAACTAGAGATGAAACACAGTCTGGACCCAACCAACACCTGGCTCTAACTAGAGATGAAAACAGTCTGGACCCAACCAACACCTGGCTCTAACTAGAGATGAAACACAGTCTGGGACCCAACCAACACCTGGCTCTAACTAGAGATGAAACACAGTCTGGACCCAACCAACACCTGGCTCTAACTAGAGATGAAACACAGTCTGGACCCAACCAACACCTGGCTCTAACTAGAGATGAAACACAGTCTGGACCCAACCAACACCTGGCTCTAACTAGAGATGAAACACAGTCTGGACCCAACCAACACCTGGCTCTAACTAGAGATGAAACACAGTCTGGACCCAACCAACACCTGGCTCTAACTAGAGATGAAACACAGTCTGGACCCAACCAACACCTGGCTCTAACTAGAGATGAAACACAGTCTGGACCCAACCAACACCTGGCTCTAACTAGAGATGAAACACAGTCTGGACCCAACCAACACCTGGCTCTAACTAGAGATGAAACACAGTCTGGACCCAACCAACACCTGGCTCTAACTAGAGATGAAACACAGTCTGGACCCAACCAACACCTGGCTCTAACTAGAGATGAAACACAGTCTGGACCCAACCAACACCTGGCTCTAACTAGAGATGAAACACAGTCTGGACCCAACCAACACCTGGCTCTAACTAGAGATGAAACACAGTCTGGACCCAACCAACACCTGGCTCTAACTAGAGATGAAACACAGTCTGGACCCAACCAACACCTGGCTCTAACTAGAGATGAAACACAGTCTGGACCCAACCAACACCTGGCTCTAACTAGAGATGAAACACAGTCTGGACCTAACCAACACCTGGCTCTAACTAGAGATGAAACACAGTCTGGACCCAACCAACACCTGGCTCTAACTAGAGATGAAACACAGTCTGGACCCAACCAACACCTGGCTCTAACTAGAGATGAAACACAGTCTGGACCCAACCAACACCTGGCTCTAACTAGAGATGAAACACAGTCTGGACCCAACCAACACCTGGCTCTAACTAGAGATGAAACACAGTCTGGACCCAACCAACACCTGGCTCTAACTAGAGATGAAACACAGTCTGGACCCAACCAACACCTGGCTCTAACTAGAGATGAAACACAGTCTGGACCCAACCAACACCTGGCTCTAACTAGAGATGAAACACAGTCTGGACCCAACCAACACCTGGCTCTAACTAGAGATGAAACACAGTCTGGACCCAACCAACACCTGGCTCTAACTAGAGATGAAACACAGTCTGGACCCAACCAACACCTGGCTCTAACTAGAGATGAAACACAGTCTGGACCCAACCAACACCTGGCTCTAACTAGAGATGAAACACAGTCTGGACCCAACCAACACCTGGCTCTAACTAGAGATGAAACACAGTCTGGACCCAACCAACACCTGGCTCTAACTAGAGATGAAACACAGTCTGGACCCAACCAACACCTGGCTCTAACTAGAGATGAAACACAGTCTGGACCCAACCAACACCTGGCTCTAACTAGAGATGAAACACAGTCTGGACCCAACCAACACCTGGCTCTAACTAGAGATGAAACACAGTCTGGACCCAACCAACACCTGGCTCTAACTAGAGATGAAACACAGTCTGGACCCAACCAACACCTGGCTCTAACTAGAGATGAAACACAGTCTGGACCCAACCAACACCTGGCTCTAACTAGAGATGAAACACAGTCTGGACCCAACCAACACCTGGCTCTAACTAGAGATGAAACACAGTCTGGACCCAACCAACACCTGGCTCTAACTAGAGATGAAACACAGTCTGGACCCAACCAACACCTGGCTCTAACTAGAGATGAAACACAGTCTGGACCCAACCAACACCTGGCTCTAACTAGAGATGAAACACAGTCTGGACCCAACCAACACCTGGCTCTAACTAGAGATGAAACACAGTCTGGACCCAACCAACACCTGGCTCTAACTAGAGATGAAACACAGTCTGGACCCAACCAACACCTGGCTCTAACTAGAGATGAAACACAGTCTGGACCCAACCAACACCTGGCTCTAACTAGAGATGAAACACAGTCTGGACCCAACCAACACCTGGCTCTAACTAGAGATGAAACACAGTCTGGACCCAACCAACACCTGGCTCTAACTAGAGATGAAACACAGTCTGGACCCAACCAACACCTGGCTCTAACTAGAGATGAAACACAGTCTGGACCCAACCAACACCTGGCTCTAACTAGAGATGAAACACAGTCTGGACCCAACCAACACCTGGCTCTAACTAGAGATGAAACACAGTCTGGACCCAACCAACACCTGGCTCTAACTAGAGATGAAACACAGTCTGGACCCAACCAACACCTGGCTCTAACTAGAGATGAAACACAGTCTGGACCCAACCAACACCTGGCTCTAACTAGAGATGAAACACAGTCTGGACCCAACCAACACCTGGCTCTAACTAGAGATGAAACACAGTCTGGACCCAACCAACACCTGGCTCTAACTAGAGATGAAACACAGTCTGGACCCAACCAACACCTGGCTCTAACTAGAGATGAAACACAGTCTGGACCCAACCAACACCTGGCTCTAACTAGAGATGAAACACAGTCTGGACCCAACCAACACCTGGCTCTAACTAGAGATGAAACACAGTCTGGGACCCAACCAACACCTGGCTCTAACTAGAGATGAAACACAGTCTGGACCCAACCAACACCTGGCTCTAACTAGAGATGAAACACAGTCTGGACCCAACCAACACCTGGCTCTAACTAGAGATGAAACACAGTCTGGACCCAACCAACACCTGGCTCTAACTAGAGATGAAACACAGTCTGGACCCAACCAACACCTGGCTCTAACTAGAGATGAAACACAGTCTGGACCCAACCAACACCTGGCTCTAACTAGAGATGAAACACAGTCTGGACCCAACCAACACCTGGCTCTAACTAGAGATGAAACACAGTCTGGACCCAACCAACACCTGGCTCTAACTAGAGATGAAACACAGTCTGGACCCAACCAACACCTGGCTCTAACTAGAGATGAAACACAGTCTGGACCCAACCAACACCTGGCTCTAACTAGAGATGAAACACAGTCTGGACCCAACCAACACCTGGCTCTAACTAGAGATGAAACACAGTCTGGACCCAACCAACACCTGGCTCTAACTAGAGATGAAACACAGTCTGGACCCAACCAACACCTGGCTCTAACTAGAGATGAAACACAGTCTGGACCCAACCAACACCTGGCTCTAACTAGAGATGAAACACAGTCTGGACCCAACCAACACCTGGCTCTAACTAGAGATGAAACACAGTCTGGACCCAACCAACACCTGGCTCTAACTAGAGATGAAACACAGTCTGGACCCAACCAACACCTGGCTCTAACTAGAGATGAAACACAGTCTGGACCCACCCAACCAACACCTGGCTCTAACTAGAGATGAAACACAGTCTGGACCCAACCAACACCTGGCTCTAACTAGAGATGAAACACAGTCTGGACCCAACCAACACCTGGCTCTAACTAGAGATGAAACACAGTCTGGACCCAACCAACACCTGGCTCTAACTAGAGATGAAACACAGTCTGGACCCAACCAACACCTGGCTCTAACTAGAGATGAAACACAGTCTGGACCCAACCAACACCTGGCTCTAACTAGAGATGAAACACAGTCTGGACCCAACCAACACCTGGCTCTAACTAGAGATGAAACACAGTCTGACCGACCCAACCAACACCTGGCTCTAACTAGAGATGAAACACAGTCTGGACCCAACCAACACCTGGCTCTAACTAGAGATGAAACACAGTCTGGACCCAACCAACACCTGGCTCTAACTAGAGATGAAACACAGTCTGGACCCTAACCAACACCTGGCTCTAACTAGAGATGAAACACAGTCTGGACCCAACCAACACCTGGCTCTAACTAGAGATGAAACACAGTCTGGACCCAACCAACACCTGGCTCTAACTAGAGATGAAACACAGTCTGGACCCAACCAACACCTGGCTCTAACTAGAGATGAAACACAGTCTGGACCCACCCAACCAACACCTGGCTCTAACTAGAGATGAAACACAGTCTGGACCCAACCAACACCTGGCTCTAACTAGAGATGAAACACAGTCTGGACCCAACCAACACCTGGCTCTAACTAGAGATGACCAACCAACACCTGGCTCTAACTAGAGATGAAACACAGTCTGGACCCAACCAACACCTGGCTCTAACTAGAGATGAAACACAGTCTGGACCCAACCAACACCTGGCTCTAACTAGAGATGAAACACAGTCTGGACCCAACCAACACCTGGCTCTAACTAGAGATGAAACACAGTCTGGACCCAACCAACACCTGGCTCTAACTAGAGATGAAACACAGTCTGGACCCAACCAACACCTGGCTCTAACTAGAGATGAAACACAGTCTGGACCCAACCAACACCTGGCTCTAACTAGAGATGAAACACAGTCTGGACCCAACCAACACCTGGCTCTAACTAGAGATGAAACACAGTCTGGACCTAACCAACACCTGGCTCTAACTAGAGATGAAACACAGTCTGGACCCAACCAACACCTGGCTCTAACTAGAGATGAAACACAGTCTGGACCCAACCAACACCTGGCTCTAACTAGAGATGAAACACAGTCTGGACCCAACCAACACCTGGCTCTAACTAGAGATGAAACACAGTCTGGACCCAACCAACACCTGGCTCTAACTAGAGATGAAACACAGTCTGGACCCAACCAACACCTGGCTCTAACTAGAGATGAAACACAGTCTGGACCCAACCAACACCTGGCTCTAACTAGAGATGAAACACAGTCTGGACCCAACCAACACCTGGCTCTAACTAGAGATGAAACACAGTCTGGACCCAACCAACACCTGGCTCTAACTAGAGATGAAACACAGTCTGGACCCAACCAACACCTGGCTCTAACTAGAGATGAAACACAGTCTGGACCCAACCAACACCTGGCTCTAACTAGAGATGAAACACAGTCTGGACCCAACCAACACCTGGCTCTAACTAGAGATGAAACACAGTCTGGACCCAACCAACACCTGGCTCTAACTAGAGATGAAACACAGTCTGGACCCAACCAACACCTGGCTCTAACTAGAGATGAAACACAGTCTGGACCCAACCAACACCTGGCTCTAACTAGAGATGAAACACAGTCTGGACCCAACCAACACCTGGCTCTAACTAGAGATGAAACACAGTCTGGACCCAACCAACACCTGGCTCTAACTAGAGATGAAACACAGTCTGGGACCCAACCAACACCTGGCTCTAACTAGAGATGAAACACAGTCTGGACCCAACCAACACCTGGCTCTAACTAGAGATGAAACACAGTCTGGACCCAACCAACACCTGGCTCTAACTAGAGATGAAACACAGTCTGGACCCAACCAACACCTGGCTCTAACTAGAGATGAAACACAGTCTGGACCCAACCAACACCTGGCTCTAACTAGAGATGAAACACAGTCTGGGACCCAACCAACACCTGGCTCTAACTAGAGATGAAACACAGTCTGGACCCAACCAACACCTGGCTCTAACTAGAGATGAAACACAGTCTGGACCCAACCAACACCTGGCTCTAACTAGAGATGAAACACAGTCTGGACCCAACCAACACCTGGCTCTAACTAGAGATGAAACACAGTCTGGACCCAACCAACACCTGGCTCTAACTAGAGATGAAACACAGTCTGGACCCAACCAACACCTGGCTCTAACTAGAGATGAAACACAGTCTGGACCCAACCAACACCTGGCTCTAACTAGAGATGAAACACAGTCTGGACCTAACCAACACCTGGCTCTAACTAGAGATGAAACACAGTCTGGACCCAACCAACACCTGGCTCTAACTAGAGATGAAACACAGTCTGGACCCAACCAACACCTGGCTCTAACTAGAGATGAAACACAGTCTGGACCCAACCAACACCTGGCTCTAACTAGAGATGAAACACAGTCTGGACCCAACCAACACCTGGCTCTAACTAGAGATGAAACACAGTCTGGACCCAACCAACACCTGGCTCTAACTAGAGATGAAACACAGTCTGGACCCAACCAACACCTGGCTCTAACTAGAGATGAAACACAGTCTGGACCCAACCAACACCTGGCTCTAACTAGAGATGAAACACAGTCTGGACCCAACCAACACCTGGCTCTAACTAGAGATGAAACACAGTCTGGACCCAACCAACACCTGGCTCTAACTAGAGATGAAACACAGTCTGGACCCAACCAACACCTGGCTCTAACTAGAGATGAAACACAGTCTGGACCCAACCAACACCTGGCTCTAACTAGAGATGAAACACAGTCTGGACCCAACCAACACCTGGCTCTAACTAGAGATGAAACACAGTCTGGACCCAACCAACACCTGGCTCTAACTAGAGATGAAACACAGTCTGGACCCAACCAACACCTGGCTCTAACTAGAGATGAAACACAGTCTGGACCCAACCAACACCTGGCTCTAACTAGAGATGAAACACAGTCTGGACCCAACCAACACCTGGCTCTAACTAGAGATGAAACACAGTCTGGACCCAACCAACACCTGGCTCTAACTAGAGATGAAACACAGTCTGGACCCAACCAACACCTGGCTCTAACTAGAGATGAAACACAGTCTGGACCCAACCAACACCTGGCTCTAACTAGAGATGAAACACAGTCTGGACCCAACCAACACCTGGCTCTAACTAGAGATGAAACACAGTCTGGACCCAACCAACACCTGGCTCTAACTAGAGATGAAACACAGTCTGGACCCAACCAACACCTGGCTCTAACTAGAGATGAAACACAGTCTGGACCCAACCAACACCTGGCTCTAACTAGAGATGAAACACAGTCTGGACCCAACCAACACCTGGCTCTAACTAGAGATGAAACACAGTCTGGACCCAACCAACACCTGGCTCTAACTAGAGATGAAACACAGTCTGGACCCAACCAACACCTGGCTCTAACTAGAGAGATGAAACACAGTCTAGAGATGACACAGTCTGGACCCAACCAACACACCTGGCTCTAACTAGAGATGAAACAGTCTGGACCCAACCAACACCTGGCTCTAACTAGAGATGAAACACAGTCTGGACCCAACCAACACCTGGCTCTAACTAGAGATGAAACACAGTCTGGACCTAACCAACACCTGGCTCTAACTAGAGATGAAACACAGTCTGGACCCAACCAACACCTGGCTCTAACTAGAGATGAAACACAGTCTGGACCCAACCAACACCTGGCTCTAACTAGAGATGAAACACAGTCTGGACCCAACCAACACCTGGCTCTAACTAGAGATGAAACACAGTCTGGACCCAACCAACACCTGGCTCTAACTACAGATGAAACACAGTCTGGACCGACCCAACCAAGTCTGGACCCAACCAACACCTGGCTCTAACTAGAGATGAAACACAGTCTGGACCCAACCAACACCTGGCTCTAACTAGAGATGAAACACAGTCTGGACCCAACCAACACCTGGCTCTAACTAGAGATGAAACACAGTCTGGACCCAACCAACACCTGGCTCTAACTAGAGATGAAACACAGTCTGGACCCAACCAACACCTGGCTCTAACTAGAGATGAAACACAGTCTGGACCCAACCAACACCTGGCTCTAACTAGAGATGAAACACAGTCTGGACCCAACCAACACCTGGCTCTAACTAGAGATGAAACACAGTCTGGACCCAACCAACACCTGGCTCTAACTAGAGATGAAACACAGTCTGGACCCAACCAACACCTGGCTCTAACTAGAGATGAAACACAGTCTGGACCCAACCAACACCTGGCTCTAACTAGAGATGAAACACAGTCTGGACCCAACCAACACCTGGCTCTAACTAGAGATGAAACACAGTCTGGACCCAACCAACACCTGGCTCTAACTAGAGATGAAACACAGTCTGGACCCAACCAACACCTGGCTCTAACTAGAGATGAAACACAGTCTGGACCCAACCAACACCTGGCTCTAACTAGAGATGAAACACAGTCTGGACCCAACCAACACCTGGCTCTAACTAGAGATGAAACACAGTCTGGACCCAACCAACACCTGGCTCTAACTAGAGATGAAACACAGTCTGGACCCAACCAACACCTGGCTCTAACTAGAGATGAAACACAGTCTGGACCCAACCAACACCTGGCTCTAACTAGAGATGAAACACAGTCTGGACCCAACCAACACCTGGCTCTAACTAGAGATGAAACACAGTCTGGACCCAACCAACACCTGGCTCTAACTAGAGATGAAACACAGTCTGGACCCAACCAACACCTGGCTCTAACTAGAGATGAAACACAGTCTGGACCCACCCAACCAACACCTGGCTCTAACTAGAGATGAAACACAGTCTGGACCCAACCAACACCTGGCTCTAACTAGAGATGAAACACAGTCTGGACCCAACCAACACCTGGCTCTAACTAGAGATGAAACACAGTCTGGACCCAACCAACACCTGGCTCTAACTAGAGATGAAACACAGTCTGGACCCAACCAACACCTGGCTCTAACTAGAGATGAAACACAGTCTGGACCCAACCAACACCTGGCTCTAACTAGAGATGAAACACAGTCTGGACCCAACCAACACCTGGCTCTAACTAGAGATGAAACACAGTCTGGACCCAACCAACACCTGGCTCTAACTAGAGATGAAACACAGTCTGGACCCAACCAACACCTGGCTCTAACTAGAGATGAAACACAGTCTGGACCCAACCAACACCTGGCTCTAACTAGAGATGAAACACAGTCTGGACCCAACCAACACCTGGCTCTAACTAGAGATGAAACACAGTTTGGACCCAACCAACACCTGGCTCTAACTAGAGATGAAACACAGTCTGGACCCAACCAACACCTGGCTCTAACTAGAGATGAAACACAGTCTGGACCCAACCAACACCTGGCTCTAACTAGAGATGAAACACAGTCTGGACCCAACCAACACCTGGCTCTAACTAGAGATGAAACACAGTCTGGACCCAACCAACACCTGGCTCTAACTAGAGATGAAACACAGTCTGGACCCAACCAACACCTGGCTCTAACTAGAGATGAAACACAGTCTGGACCCAACCAACACCTGGCTCTAACTAGAGATGAAACACAGTCTGGACCCAACCAACACCTGGCTCTAACTAGAGATGAAACACAGTCTGGACCCAACCAACACCTGGCTCTAACTAGAGATGAAACACAGTCTGGACCCAACCAACACCTGGCTCTAACTAGAGATGAAACACAGTCTGGACCCAACCAACACCTGGCTCTAACTAGAGATGAAACACAGTCTGGACCCAACCAACACCTGGCTCTAACTAGAGATGAAACACAGTCTGGACCCAACCAACACCTGGCTCTAACTAGAGATGAAACACAGTCTGGACCCAACCAACACCTGGCTCTAACTAGAGATGAAACACAGTCTGGACCCAACCAACACCTGGCTCTAACTAGAGATGAAACACAGTCTGGACCCAACCAACACCTGGCTCTAACTAGAGATGAAACACAGTCTGGACCCAACCAACACCTGGCTCTAACTAGAGATGAAACACAGTCTGGACCCAACCAACACCTGGCTCTAACTAGAGATGAAACACAGTCTGGACCCAACCAACACCTGGCTCTAACTAGAGATGAAACACAGTCTGGACCCAACCAACACCTGGCTCTAACTAGAGATGAAACACAGTCTGGACCCAACCAACACCTGGCTCTAACTAGAGATGAAACACAGTCTGGACCCAACCAACACCTGGCTCTAACTAGAGATGAAACACAGTCTGGACCCAACCAACACCTGGCTCTAACTAGAGATGAAACACAGTCTGGACCCAACCAACACCTGGCTCTAACTAGAGATGAAACACAGTCTGGACCCAACCAACACCTGGCTCTAACTAGAGATGAAACACAGTCTGGACCCAACCAACACCTGGCTCTAACTAGAGATGAAACACAGTCTGGACCCAACCAACACCTGGCTCTAACTAGAGATGAAACACAGTCTGGACCCAACCAACACCTGGCTCTAACTAGAGATGAAACACAGTCTGGACCCAACCAACACCTGGCTCTAACTAGAGATGAAACACAGTCTGGACCCAACCAACACCTGGCTCTAACTAGAGATGAAACACAGTCTGGACCCAACCAACACCTGGCTCTAACTAGAGATGAAACACAGTCTGGACCCAACCAACACCTGGCTCTAACTAGAGATGAAACACAGTCTGGACCCAACACCTGGCCTAACACACAGTCTGACCCAACCAACACCTGGCTCTAACTAGAGATGAAACACAGTCTGGACCCAACCAACACCTGGCTCTAACTAGAGATGAAACACAGTCTGGACTGACCCAACCAACACCTGGCTCTAACTAGAGATGAAACACAGTCTGGACTGACCCAACCAACACCTGGCTCTAACTAGAGATGAAACACAGTCTGGACCCAACCAACACCTGGCTCTAACTAGAGATGAAACACAGTCTGGACTGACCCAACCAACACCTGGCTCTAACTAGAGATGAAACACAGTCTGGACCCAACCAACACCTGGCTCTAACTAGAGATGAAACACAGTCTGGACCCAACCAACACCTGGCTCTAACTAGAGATGAAACACAGTCTGGACCCAACCAACACCTGGCTCTAACTAGAGATGAAACACAGTCTGGACCCAACCAACACCTGGCTCTAACTAGAGATGAAACACAGTCTGGACCCAACCAACACCTGGCTCTAACTAGAGATGAAACACAGTCTGGACCCAACCAACACCTGGCTCTAACTAGAGATGAAACACAGTCTGGACCCAACCAACACCTGGCTCTAACTAGAGATGAAACACAGTCTGGACCCAACCAACACCTGGCTCTAACTAGAGATGAAACACAGTCTGGACCCAACCAACACCTGGCTCTAACTAGAGATGAAACACAGTCTGGACCCAACTAACACCTGACTCTAACTAGAGATGAAACACAGTCTGGACCCAACCAACACCTGGCTCTAACTAGAGATGAAACACAGTCTGGACCCAACCAACACCTGGCTCTAACTACAGATGAAACACAGTCTGGACCGACCCAACCAACACCTGGCTCTAACTAGAGATGAAACACAGTCTGGACCCAACTAACACCTGACTCTAACTAGAGATGAAACACAGTCTGGACCCAACCAACACCTGGCTCTAACTAGAGATGAAACACAGTCTGGACCCAACCAACACCTGGCTCTAACTAGAGATGAAACACAGTCTGGACCCAACCAACACCTGGCTCTAACTAGAGATGAAACACAGTCTGGACCCAACCAACACCTGGCTCTAACTAGAGATGAAACACAGTCTGGACCCAACCAACACCTGGCTCTAACTAGAGATGAAACACAGTCTGGGACCCAACCAACACCTGGCTCTAACTAGAGATGAAACACAGTCTGGACCCAACCAACACCTGGCTCTAACTAGAGATGAAACACAGTCTGGACCCAACCAACACCTGGCTCTAACTAGAGATGAAACACAGTCTGGACCCAACCAACACCTGGCTCTAACTAGAGATGAAACACAGTCTGGACCCAACCAACACCTGGCTCTAACTAGAGATGAAACACAGTCTGGACCCAACCAACACCTGGCTCTAACTAGAGATGAAACACAGTCTGGACCCAACCAACACCTGGCTCTAACTAGAGATGAAACACAGTCTGGACCCAACCAACACCTGGCTCTAACTAGAGATGAAACACAGTCTGGACCCAACCAACACCTGGCTCTAACTAGAGATGAAACACAGTCTGGACCCAACCAACACCTGGCTCTAACTAGAGATGAAACACAGTCTGGACCCAACCAACACCTGGCTCTAACTAGAGATGAAACACAGTCTGGACCCAACCAACACCTGGCTCTAACTAGAGATGAAACACAGTCTGGACCGACCCAACCAACACCTGGCTCTAACTAGAGATGAAACACAGTCTGGACCCAACCAACACCTGGCTCTAACTAGAGATGAAACACAGTCTGGACCCAACCAACACCTGGCTCTAACTAGAGATGAAACACAGTCTGGACCCAACCAACACCTGGCTCTAACTAGAGATGAAACACAGTCTGGACCCAACCAACACCTGGCTCTAACTAGAGATGAAACACAGTCTGGACCCTCTAACTAGAATGAAACAACACCAACCAACACCTGGCTCTAACTAGAGATGAAACACAGTCTGGACCCAACCAACACCTGGCTCTAACTAGAGATGAAACACAGTCTGGACCCAACCAACACCTGGCTCTAACTAGAGATGAAACACAGTCTGGACCCAACCAACACCTGGCTCTAACTAGAGATGAAACACAGTCTGGACCCAACCAACACCTGGCTCTAACTAGAGATGAAACACAGTCTGGACCCAACCAACACCTGGCTCTAACTAGAGATGAAACACAGTCTGGACCCAACCAACACCTGGCTCTAACTAGAGATGAAACACAGTCTGGACCCAACCAACACCTGGCTCTAACTAGAGATGAAACACAGTCTGGACCCAACCAACACCTGGCTCTAACTAGAGATGAAACACAGTCTGGACCCAACCAACACCTGGCTCTAACTAGAGATGAAACACAGTCTGGACCCAACCAACACCTGGCTCTAACTAGAGATGAAACACAGTCTGGACCCAACCAACACCTGGCTCTAACTAGAGATGAAACACAGTCTGGACCCAACCAACACCTGGCTCTAACTAGAGATGAAACACAGTCTGGACCCAACCAACACCTGGCTCTAACTAGAGATGAAACACAGTCTGGACCCAACCAACACCTGGCTCTAACTAGAGATGAAACACAGTCTGGACCCAACCAACACCTGGCTCTAACTAGAGATGAAACACAGTCTGGACCCAACCAACACCTGGCTCTAACTAGAGATGAAACACAGTCTGGACCCAACCAACACCTGGCTCTAACTAGAGATGAAACACAGTCTGGACCCAACCAACACCTGGCTCTAACTAGAGATGAAACACAGTCTGGACCCAACCAACACCTGGCTCTAACTAGAGATGAAACACAGTCTGGACCCAACCAACACCTGGCTCTAACTAGAGATGAAACACAGTCTGGACCCAACCAACACCTGGCTCTAACTAGAGATGAAACACAGTCTGGACCCAACCAACACCTGGCTCTAACTAGAGATGAAACACAGTCTGGACCCAACCAACACCTGGCTCTAACTAGAGATGAAACACAGTCTGGACCCAACCAACACCTGGCTCTAACTAGAGATGAAACACAGTCTGGACCCAACCAACACCTGGCTCTAACTAGAGATGAAACACAGTCTGGACCCAACCAACACCTGGCTCTAACTAGAGATGAAACACAGTCTGGACCCAACCAACACCTGGCTCTAACTAGAGATGAAACACAGTCTGGACCCAACCAACACCTGGCTCTAACTAGAGATGAAACACAGTCTGGACCCAACCAACACCTGGCTCTAACTAGAGATGAAACACAGTCTGGACCCAACCAACACCTGGCTCTAACTAGAGATGAAACACAGTCTGGACCCAACCAACACCTGGCTCTAACTAGAGATGAAACACAGTCTGGACCCAACCAACACCTGGCTCTAACTAGAGATGAAACACAGTCTGGACCCAACCAACACCTGGCTCTAACTAGAGATGAAACACAGTCTGGACCGACCCAACCAACACCTGGCTCTAACTAGAGATGAAACACAGTCTGGACCCAACCAACACCTGGCTCTAACTAGAGATGAAACACAGTCTGGACCCAACCAACACCTGGCTCTAACTAGAGATGAAACACAGTCTGGACCCAACCAACACCTGGCTCTAACTAGAGATGAAACACAGTCTGGACCCAACCAACACCTGGCTCTAACTAGAGATGAAACACAGTCTGGACCCAACCAACACCTGGCTCTAACTAGAGATGAAACACAGTCTGGACCCAACCAACACCTGGCTCTAACTAGAGATGAAACACAGTCTGGACCCAACCAACACCTGGCTCTAACTAGAGATGAAACACAGTCTGGACCCAACCAACACCTGGCTCTAACTAGAGATGAAACAACAGTCTAGAGATGAAACACAGTCTGGACCAACACCTGGCTCTAACTAGAGATGAAACACAGTCTGGACCCAACCAACACCTGGCTCTAACTAGAGATGAAACACAGTCTGGACCGACCCAACCAACACCTGGCTCTAACTAGAGATGAAACACAGCTCTCTGACAGTCTGGACCCAACCAACACCTGGCTCTAACTAGAGATGAAACACAGTCTGGACCCAACCAACACCTGGCTCTAACTAGAGATGAAACACAGTCTGGACCCAACCAACACCTGGCTCTAACTAGAGATGAAACACAGTCTGGACCCAACCAACACCTGGCTCTAACTAGAGATGAAACACAGTCTGGACCCAACCAACACCTGGCTCTAACTAGAGATGAAACACAGTCTGGACCCAACCAACACCTGGCTCTAACTAGAGATGAAACACAGTCTGGACCCAACCAACACCTGGCTCTAACTAGAGATGAAACACAGTCTGGACCCAACCAACACCTGGCTCTAACTAGAGATGAAACACAGTCTGGACCCAACCAACACCTGGCTCTAACTAGAGATGAAACACAGTCTGGACCCAACCAACACCTGGCTCTAACTAGAGATGAAACACAGTCTGGACCCAACCAACACCTGGCTCTAACTAGAGATGAAACACAGTCTGGACCCAACCAACACCTGGCTCTAACTAGAGATGAAACACAGTCTGGACCCAACCAACACCTGGCTCTAACTAGAGATGAAACACAGTCTGGACCCAACCAACACCTGGCTCTAACTAGAGATGAAACACAGTCTGGACCCAACCAACACCTGGCTCTAACTAGAGATGAAACACAGTCTGGACCCAACCAACACCTGGCTCTAACTAGAGATGAAACACAGTCTGGACCCAACTAACACCTGGCTCTAACTAGAGATGAAACACAGTCTGGACCCAACCAACACCTGGCTCAGAGATACAGTCTGGAGACCTGATGAAACACAGTCTGGACCCAACCAACACCTGGCTCTAACTAGAGATGAAACACAGTCTGGACCCAACCAACACCTGGCTCTAACTGAGATGAAACACAGTCTGGACCCAACTAACACCTGGCTCTAACTAGAGATGAAACACAGTCTGGACCCAACCAACACCTGGCTCTAACTAGAGATGAAACACAGTCTGGACCCAACCAACACCTGGCTCTAATAGAGATGAAACACAGTCTGGACCCAACCAACACCTGAGATAACTAGAGATAAGACTAGAGATGAAACTAATAGAGATAGTCTGGACCGACCCAACCAACACCTGGCTCTAACTAGAGATGAAACACAGTCTGGACCCAACCAACACCTGGCTCTAACTAGAGATGAAACACAGTCTGGACCGACCCAACCAACACCTGGCTCTAACTAGAGATGAAACACAGTCTGGACCCAACCAACACCTGGCTCTAACTAGAGATGAAACACAGTCTGGACCCAACCAACACCTGGCTCTAACTAGAGATGAAACACAGTCTGGACCCAACCAACACCTGGCTCTAACTAGAGATGAAACACAGTCTGGACCGACCCAACCAACACCTGGCTCTAACTAGAGATGAAACACAGTCTGGACCCAACCAACACCTGGCTCTAACTAGAGATGAAACACAGTCTGGACCCAACCAACACCTGGCTCTAACTAGAGATGAAACACAGTCTGGACCCAACCAACACCTGGCTCTAACTAGAGATGAAACACAGTCTGGACCCAACCAACACCTGGCTCTAACTAGAGATGAAACACAGTCTGGACCCAACCAACACCTGGCTCTAACTAGAGATGAAACACAGTCTGGACCCAACCAACACCTGGCTCTAACTAGAGATGAAACACAGTCTGGACCGACCCAACCAACACCTGGCTCTAACTAGAGATGAAACACAGTCTGGACCCAACCAACACCTGGCTCTAACTAGAGATGAAACACAGTCTGGACCCAACCAACACCTGGCTCTAACTAGAGATGAAACACAGTCTGGACCCAACCAACACCTGGCTCTAACTAGAGATGAAACACAGTCTGGACCCAACCAACACCTGGCTCTAACTAGAGATGAAAACACAGTGTGTGTGTCCCCAACCAACACCTGTGCTCTAACTAGAGATGAAACACAGTCTGTGACCCAACCAACACCTGGCTGTAACTGTGAGATGAAACACAGTGTGTGTGTGTGTGTGTGTGTGTGCTGTGTGTAGAGATGTGTGTGTCTGACCCAACCAACACCTGTAGAGATGAAACACAGTCTGTGTGTGTGTGTGTGTGTGTGTGTGTGTGTGTGTGTGTGTGTGTGTGTGTGTGTGTGTGTGTGTGTGTGTGTGTGTGTGTGTGTGTGTGTGTGTGTGTGTGTGTGTGTGTGTGTGTACTGTGTGTGTGTGTGTGTACTGTGTAAACATGACCACAGCAGTCAATATAATTAGCGAATAGCCAGAAGGCCTTTAGCTACTTTAGTATTGACTGGTCCTTACCAACATTGACATAGTGCCTCTCAAATATAAACCCTATCACCTATATAGTGTACTGCTGTGGACCAGGGCCCCATATTGTAACATTTAGGGGACCAGGGCCCCATACTGGCTATAGGACTGTCAGTCCCCTACTGATACATCTATAGAGATAGTCTGGCTATAAGACTGTCAGTCCCCTACTGATACATCTATAGAGATAGTCTGTTATAGCCAGACTGTCAGTCCCCTACTGATCTCTACATCTATAGTCTGTCTGTCTGTCTCTCTAGACTCCCTCAGTCCCCTACTCTCCCTCTCTCCCTCCCTCCTCTCCTCTCCTCTAGGACTCTCTCTCTCCCTCCCTCATCTCCCTCCCTCAGTCTCTCTCCCTCCCTCTCCCTCCCCCCTCTCTCTCTCTATCTCCTATCTCTCTCTCTCCTCAGTCTCTCTCCCTCATTCTATCCCTCCCTCAGTCTCTCTCCCTCCCTCTCAATCCCTCATTCTATCCCTCCCTCAGTCTCTCTCCATACCTCCATCTCTCTCCATTCTACTCTCTCCCTCTCTATCCTATTTAGTAGTTCCCCATGGAACACTTCTGCTATAAATAAACAGGTCCATCAAAGCCCACACCTTCAAACACACACTGCTAACACACACACACTGCTAACACACACACACACACACACAGCTTCGACTGACCGAGAAGGAGCGGGAGGAGAGAGGGAGCTGGGGGGGAAGATTCTTGGTGGTTCAAAACTTGTTCCATTTAAGAATGATGGAGGCCACTGTGTTCTTGGGGACCTTCAATGCTGCAGAAATGTTGTGGTACCCTTCCCCTGATCTGTGCCTTGACACAATCCTGTCTCATGGCTTGGTTTTTGCTCTGAAATGCACTGTCAACTGTGGGACCTTTATATAGACAGGTGTGTGCCTTTCCAAATCATGTCCAATCAGTTGAATTTTTGTGATGTCATTATGGGATATTGTGATGTCATTATTGGGTATTGTGGTGTATTGGGCGGCAGGGTAGCCTAGTGGTTAGAGAGTTGGGCTAGCAGCCGAAAGGTTGCAAGTTCAAATCCCTGAGCTGACAAGGTACAAATCTGTCGTTCTGCCCCTGAACATGCAGTTAACCCACTGTTCCTAGGCCGTCATTGAAAATAAGAATTTGTTCTTAACTGACTTGCCTGGTTAAATAAATCTAAAGATGCTCTACCAACTGAGCCACAGATTGGATGTCATTAAAGGTTGCAAGTTCAAATCCCTGAGTGACATGGTACAAA
>NW_026290981.1:100000-130000 GCF_023373465.1 Oncorhynchus keta
GGAGGTTAGGAAGAAACCTAGAGAGGAACCAGGCTATGAGGGGAGGTTAGGAAGAAACCTAGAGAGGAACCAGGCTATGAGGGGAGGTTAGGAAGAAACCTAGAGAGGAACCAGGCTATGAGGGGAGGTTAGGAAGAAACCTAGAGAGGAACCAGGCTATGAGGGGAGGTTAGGAACAAACCTAGAGAGGAACCAGGCTATGAGGGGCGGCTAGGAAGAAACCTAGAGAGGAACCAGGCTATGAGGGGAGGTTAGGAAGAAACCTAGAGAGGAACCAGGCTATGAGGGGAGGTTAGGAAGAAACCTAGAGAGGAACCAGGCTATGAGGGGAGGTTAGGAAGAAACCTAGAGAGGAACCAGGCTATGAGGGGAGGTTAGGAAGAAACCTAGAGAGGAACCAGGCTATGAGGGGAGGTTAGGAAGAAACCTAGAGAGGAACCAGGCTATGAGGGGAGGTTAGGAAGAAACCGAGAGAGGGACCAGGCTATGAGGGGCAGCTAGTCCTCTTCTGGCTGTGCCGGGTGGAGATTATAACAGAACATGGCCAAGATGTTCAAATGTTCATAGATGACCAGCAGGGTCAAATAATAATAATAATAATAATCACAGTAGTTGTTGAAGGTGCAACAAGTCAGCAATCTCAGGAGTAAATGTCAGTTTGGCTTTTTCATAGCCGATCATTAAGAGTATCTCTACCGCTCCTGACGTCTCTAGAGAGTTGAGCCATTACTGGACAAAATAATACTTGTTCTCGAGTTTACAGACAGATTGGATCACTGCAAACAACTAAATACGAGGGGTAAATTGAAGTTCGTGGGCAAAAAGCCTCAGAGAAAAATCTGCCTCATTTTAGAGGACGAAAGCAACGTTGTCCTCCATAACAAAAAGCTACGCTCTAACCACTAGGCCCAACGCTCTAACCACTAGGCTACCTGCTGGTTACTGGCCCAACGCTCTAACCACTAGGCTACCTGCTCTAACCACTAGGCTACCTGCTGGTTACTGGCCCAACGCTCTAACCACTAGGCTACCTGCTGGTTACTGGCCCAACGCTCTAACCACTAGGCTACCTGCTGGTTACTAGTCCAATGCTCTAACCACTAGGCTACCTGCTGGTTACTAGTCCAACACTCTAACCACTAGGCTACCTGCTGGTTACTGGCCCAACGCTCTAACCACTAGGCTACCTGCTGGTTACTAGTCCAACGCTCTAACCACTAGGATACCTGCTGGTTACTGGCCCAACACTCTAACCACTAGGCTACCTGCTGGTTACTAGTCCAACACTCTAACCACTAGGCTACCTGCTGGTTACTGGCCCAAACTCTAACCACTAGGCTACCTGCTGGTTACTAGTCCAACGCTCTAACCACTAGGCTACCTGCTGGTTACTAGTCCAACACTCTAACCACTAGGCTACCTGCTCTAACCACTAGGCTACCTGATGGTTACTAGTCCAATGCTCTAACCACTAGGCTACCTGTCTCTAACCACTAGGCTACCTGTCTCTTACCACTAGGCTACCTGCTCTAACCACTAGGCTACCTGCTCTAACCACTAGGCTACCTGCTCTAACCACTCGGCTACCTGCCTCTACCCACTAGGCTACCTGTCTCTAACCACTAGGCTACCTGTCTCTAACCACTAGGCTACCTGCTATAACCACTAGGCTACCTGCTCTAACCACTAGGCTAGCTGTCTCTAACCACTAGGCTACCTGCTCTAACCACTCGGCTACCTGCCTCTACCCACTAGGCTACCTGTCTCTAACCACTAGGCTACCTGCTCTAACCACTAGGCTAACTGTCTCTAACCACTAGGCTACCTGTCTCTAACCACTAGGCTACCTGCTCTAACCACTAGGCTACCTGCTCTAACCACTAGGCTACCTGCTCTAACCACTAGGCTAGCTGCTCTACCCACTAGGCTACCTGCTCTAACCACTAGGCTACCTGCTCTACCCACTAGGCTACCTGCTCTAACCACTAGGCTACCTGCTCTACCCACTAGGCTACCTGCTCTAACCACTAGGCCACCTGCTCTACCCACTAGGCTACCTGCTCTAACCACTAGGCTACCTGCTCTAACCACTAGTCTACCTGCCTCTAACCACTAGGCTACCTGCTCTAACCACTAGTCTACCTGTCTCTAACCACTAGGCTACCTGCTCTAACCACTAGTCTACCTGCCTCTAACCACTAGGCTACCTGCTCTAACCACTAGTCTACCTGTCTCTAACCACTAGGCTACCTGCTCTAACCACTAGGCTACCTGCTCTACCCACTAGGCTACCTGCTCTAACCACTAGGCTACCTGCTCTAACCACTAGGCTACCTGCTCTAACCACTAGGCTACCTGCCTCTAACCACTAAAACAGAAGAGTTCTATAACTTAATGTGTTCCACCTGTGAGTCCGTCCCCTACCGTCATTCTCATGTTGCGTGATGCTCATAATGCTGGAACAACCTACTGGACAGCCTATAGCCTAGCCTAACCTGCTGCAGCAGGGGTGAGATACTGGACAGACTATAGCCTAGCCTAACCTAGCCTAACCTGATGCTACTACAGGGGTGAGAAACTGGACAGCCTATAGCCTGATGCAGGGGTGAGGTACTGGACAGCCTATAGCCTGATGCAGGGATGAGATACTGGACAGCCTATAGTCTGATGCAGGGGTGAGATACTGGACAGCCTATAGTCTAGCCTGATGTAGGGGTGAGATACTGGACAGCCTATAGTCTGATGTAGGGGTGAGATACTGGACAGCCTATAGTCTAGCCTGATGTAGGGGTGAGATACTGGACAGCCTATAGTCTAGCCTGATGTAGGGGTGAGATACTGGACAGCCTATAGTCTGATGTAGGGGTGAGATACTGGACAGCCTATAGCCTGATGCAGGGGTGAGAAACTGGACAGCCTATAGCCTGATGCAGGGGTGAGATACTGGACAGCCTATAGTCTAGCCTGATGCAGGGGTGAGATACTGGACAGCCTATAGTCTGATGCAGGGGTGAGATACTGGACAGCCTATAGCCTGATGCAGGGGTGAGATACTGGACAGCCTATAGCCTGATGCAGGGGTGAGATACTGGACAGCCTATAGCCTGATGCAGGGGTGAGATACTGGACAGCCTATAGTCTGATGCAGGGGTGAGATACTGGACAGCCTATAGTCTGATGCAGGGGTGAGGTACTGGACAGCCTATAGCCTGATGTAGGGGTGAGATACTGGACAGCCTATAGTCTGATGCAGGGGTGAGATACTGGACAGCCTATAGTCTGATGCAGGGGTGAGATACTGGACAGCCTATATAGTCTGATGCAGGGGTGAGATACTGGACAGCCTATATAGTCTGATGCAGGGGTGAGATACTGGACAGCCTATAGTCTGATGCAGGGGTGAGATACTGGACAGCCTATATAGCCTGATGCAGGGGTGAGATACTGGACAGCCTATATAGTCTGATGCAGGGGTGAGATACTGGACAGCCTATAGCTTGATGCAGGGGTGAGATACTGGACAGCCTATAGCCTGATGCAGGGGTGAGATACTGGACAGCCTATAGCCTGATGTAGGGGTGAGATACTGGACAGCCTATAGCCTGATGTAGGGGTGAGATACTGGACAGCCTATAGCCTGATGTAGGGGTGAGATACTGGACAGCCTATAGCCTGATGTAGGGTGAGATACTGGACAGCCTATAGCCTGATGTAGGGTGAGATACTGGACAGCCTATAGCCTGATGTAGGGGTGAGATACTGGACAGCCTATAGCCTGATGTAGGGGTGAGATACTGGACAGCCTATAGCCTGATGTAGGGGTGAGATACTGGACAGCCTATAGCCTGATGTAGGGGTGAGATACTGGACAGCCTATAGCCTGATGTAGGGGTGAGATACTGGACAGCCTATAGCCTGATGCAGGGGTGAGGTACTGGACAGCCTATAGTCTGATGCAGGGGTGAGATACTGGACAGCCTATAGTCTGATGCAGGGGTGAGATACTGGACAGCCTATAGTCTGATGCAGGGGTGAGATACTGGACAGCCTATAGCCTGATGCAGGGGTGAGATACTGGACAGCCTATAGCCTGATGTAGGGGTGAGATACTGGACAGCCTATAGCCTGATGCAGGGGTGAGATACTGGACAGCCTATAGCCTGATGCAGGGGTGAGATACTGGACAGCCTATAGTCTGATGCAGGGGTGAGATACTGGACAGCCTATAGCCTGATGTAGGGGTGAGATACTGGACAGCCTATAGCCTGATGCAGGGGTGAGGTACTGGACAGCCTATAGCCTGATGTAGGGGTGAGATACTGGACAGCCTATAGCCTGATGCAGGGGTGAGATACTGGACAGCCTATAGCCTGATGCAGGGGTGAGATACTGGACAGCCTATAGCCTGATGTAGGGGTGAGATACTGGACAGCCTATAGCCTGATGTAGGGGTGAGATACTGGACAGCCTATAGCCTGATGCAGGGGTGAGATACTGGACAGCCTATAGTCTGATGCAGGGGTGAGATACTGGACAGCCTATAGTCTAGCCTGATGTAGGGGTGAGATACTGGACAGCCTATAGCCTGATGCAGGGGTGAGATACTGGACAGCCTATAGCCTGATGCAGGGGTGAGATACTGGACAGCCTATAGCCTGATGTAGGGGTGAGATACTGGACAGCCTATAGTCTAGCCTGATGTAGGGGTGAGATACTGGACAGCCTATAGTCTGATGTAGGGGTGAGATACTGGACAGCCTATAGTCTGATGCAGGGGTGAGATACTGGACAGCCTATAGTCTAGCCTGATGTAGGGGTGAGATACTGGACAGCCTATAGTCTAGCCTGATGTAGGGGTGAGGTACTGGACAGCCTATAGTCTGATGCAGGGGTGAGATACTGGACAGCCTATAGTCTAGCCTGATGTAGGGGTGAGATACTGGACAGCCTATAGCCTGATGCAGGGGTGAGATACTGGACAGCCTATAGCCTGATGCAGGGGTGAGATACTGGACAGCCTATAGCCTGATGTAGGGGTGAGATACTGGACAGCCTATAGTCTAGCCTGATGTAGGGGTGAGATACTGGACAGCCTATAGTCTAGCCTGATGTAGGGGTGAGATACTGGACAGCCTATAGTCTAGCCTGATGTAGGGGTGAGATACTGGACAGCCTATAGTCTAGCCTGATGCAGGGGTGAGATACTGGACAGCCTATAGTATAGCCTGATGCAGGGGTGAGATACTGGACAGCCTATAGTCTAGCCTGATGCAGGGGTGAGATACTGGACAGCCTATAGCCTGATGCAGGGGTGAGGTACTGGACAGCCTATAGTCTAGCCTGATGCAGGGGTGAGATACTGGACAGCCTATAGTCTAGCCTGATGCAGGGGTGAGATACTGGACAGCCTATAGTCTAGCCTGATGCAGGGGTGAGATACTGGACAGCCTATAGCCTGATGTAGGGGTGAGATACTGGACAGCCTATAGTCTAGCCTGATGCAGGGGTGAGATACTGGACAGCCTATAGCCTGATGCAGGGGTGAGATACTGGACAGCCTATAGTCTAGCCTGATGCAGGGGTGAGATACTGGACAGCCTATAGTCTAGCCTGATGCAGGGGTGAGATACTGGACAGCCTATAGTCTAGCCTGATGCAGGGGTGAGATACTGGACAGCCTATAGTCTAGCCTGATGCAGGGGTGAGATACTGGACAGCCTATAGTCTAGCCTGATGCAGGGGTGAGATACTGGACAGCCTATAGCCTGATGCAGGGGTGAGATACTGGACAGCCTATAGCCTGATGTAGGGGTGAGATACTGGACAGCCTATAGCCTGATGTAGGGGTGAGATACTGGACAGCCTATAGCCTGATGCAGGGGTGAGATACTGGACAGCCTATAGCCTGATGTAGGGGTGAGATACTGGACAGCCTATAGTCTAGCCTGATGCAGGGGTGAGATACTGGACAGCCTATAGTCTAGCCTGATGCAGGGGTGAGATACTGGACAGCCTATAGTCTGATGCAGGGGTGAGATACTGGACAGCCTATAGCCTGATGCAGGGGTGAGATACTGGACAGCCTATAGTCTGATGCAGGGGTGAGATACTGGACAGCCTATAGCCTGATGCAGGGGTGAGATACTGGACAGCCTATAGCCTGATGCAGGGGTGAGATACTGGACAGCCTATAGTCTGATGCAGGGGTGAGATACTGGACAGCCTATAGCCTGATGCAGGGGTGAGATACTGGACAGCCTATAGTCTAGCCTGATGCAGGGGTGAGATACTGGACAGCCTATAGCCTGATGCAGGGGTGAGATACTGGACAGCCTATAGCCTGATGCAGGGGTGAGATACTGGACAGCCTATAGCCTGATGCAGGGGTGAGATACTGGACAGCCTATAGTCTGATGCAGGGGTGAGATACTGGACAGCCTATAGCCTGATGCAGGGGTGAGATACTGGACAGCCTATAGTCTAGCCTGATGCAGGGGTGAGATACTGGACAGCCTATAGCCTGATGCAGGGGTGAGATACTGGACAGCCTATAGCCTGATGCAGGGGTGAGATACTGGACAGCCTATAGCCTGATGCAGGGGTGAGATACTGGACAGCCTATAGTCTGATGCAGGGGTGAGATACTGGACAGCCTATAGTCTGATGCAGGGGTGAGATACTGGACAACCTATAGCCTGATGTAGGGGTGAGATACTGGACAGCCTATAGTCTGATGCAGGGGTGAGATACTGGACAACCTATAGCCTGATGCAGGGGTGAGATACTGGACAGCCTATAGCCTGATGCAGGGGTGAGATACTGGACAACCTATAGCCTGATGCAGGGGTGAGATACTGGACAACCTATAGCCTGATGCAGGGGTGAGATACTGGACAACCTATAGCCTGATGCAGGGGTGAGATACTGGACAGCCTATAGTCTGATGTAGGGGTGAGATACTGGACAGCCTATAGCCTGATGCAGGGGTGAGATACTGGACAACCTATAGCCTGATGCAGGGGTGAGATACTGGACAACCTATAGCCTGATGCAGGGGTGAGATACTGGACAGCCTATAGTCTGATGCAGGGGTGAGATACTGGACAACCTATAGCCTGATGCAGGGGTGAGATACTGGACAGCCTATAGTCTGATGCAGGGGTGAGATACTGGACAACCTATAGCCTGATGCAGGGGTGAGATAGGGGCCTGATGCAGGGGTGAGATACTGGACAGCCTATAGTCTGATGCAGGGGTGAGATACTGGACAGCCTATAGCCTGATGCAGGGGTGAGATACTGGACAGCCTATAGCCTGATGCAGGGGTGAGATACTGGACAGCCTATAGCCTGATGCAGGGGTGAGATACTGGACAGCCTATAGTCTGATGTAGGGGTGAGATACTGGACAGCCTATAGTCTGATGTAGGGGTGAGATACTGGACAGCCTATAGTCTAGCCTGATGTAGGGGTGAGATACTGGACAGCCTATAGTCTAGCCTGATGTAGGGGTGAGATACTGGACAGCCTATAGTCTGATGCAGGGGTGAGATACTGGACAGCCTATAGTCTGATGCAGGGGTGAGATACTGGACAACCTATAGCCTGATGCAGGGGTGAGATACTGGACAGCCTATAGCCTGATGTAGGGGTGAGATACTGGACAGCCTATAGTCTGATGCAGGGGTGAGATACTGGACAACCTATAGCCTGATGCAGGGGTGAGATACTGGACAACCTATAGTCTGATGCAGGGGTGAGATACTGGACAGCCTATAGTCTAGCCTGATGCAGGGGTGAGATACTGGACAACCTATAGCCTGATGCAGGGGTGAGATACTGGACAACCTATAGCCTGATGTAGGGGTGAGATACTGGACAGCCTATAGTCTGATGCAGGGGTGAGATACTGGACAACCTATAGCCTGATGCAGGGGTGAGATACTGGACAGCCTATAGCCTGATGCAGGGGTGAGATACTGGACAGCCTATAGTCTGATGCAGGGGTGAGATACTGGACAACCTATAGCCTGATGCAGGGGTGAGATACTGGACAGCCTATAGCCTGATGTAGGGGTGAGATACTGGACAGCCTATAGTCTGATGCAGGGGTGAGATACTGGACAACCTATAGCCTGATGCAGGGGTGAGATACTGGACAACCTATAGCCTGATGCAGGGGTGAGATACTGGACAGCCTATAGCCTGATGTAGGGGTGAGATACTGGACAGCCTATAGTCTGATGCAGGGGTGAGATACTGGACAACCTATAGCCTGATGCAGGGGTGAGATACTGGACAGCCTATAGTCTGATGCAGGGGTGAGATACTGGACAGCCTATAGTCTGATGTAGGGGTGAGATACTGGACAGCCTATAGTCTGATGCAGGGGTGAGATACTGGACAGCCTATAGTCTGATGCAGGGGTGAGATACTGGACAGCCTATAGTCTGATGCAGGGGTGAGATACTGGACAGCCTATAGTCTGATGCAGGGGTGAGATACTGGACAGCCTATAGTCTGATGCAGGGGTGAGATACTGGACAGCCTATAGCCTGATGCAGGGGTGAGATACTGGACAACCTATAGCCTGATGCAGGGGTGAGATACTGGACAGCCTATAGTCTGATGTAGGGGTGAGATACTGGACAGCCTATAGTCTGATGCAGGGGTGAGATACTGGACAGCCTATAGCCTGATGTAGGGGTGAGATACTGGACAGCCTATAGCCTGATGCAGGGGTGAGATACTGGACAGCCTATAGCCTGATGCAGGGGTGAGATACTGGACAGCCTATAGCCTGATGCAGGGGTGAGATACTGGACAGCCTATAGCCTGATGCAGGGGTGAGATACTGGACAGCCTATAGTCTGATGCAGGGGTGAGATACTGGACAGCCTATAGTCTGATGTAGGGGTGAGATACTGGACAGCCTATAGCCTGATGCAGGGGTGAGATACTGGACAGCCTATAGCCTGATGCAGGGGTGAGATACTGGACAGCCTATAGTCTGATGCAGGGGTGAGATACTGGACAGCCTATAGTCTGATGCAGGGGTGAGATACTGGACAGCCTATAGCCTGATGTAGGGGTGAGATACTGGACAGCCTATAGTCTGATGTAGGGGTGAGATACTGGACAGCCTATAGCCTGATGTAGGGGTGAGATACTGGACAGCCTATAGTCTGATGCAGGGGTGAGATACTGGACAGCCTATAGTCTGATGCAGGGGTGAGATACTGGACAGCCTATAGCCTGATGTAGGGGTGAGATACTGGACAGCCTATAGTCTGATGCAGGGGTGAGATACTGGACAGCCTATAGTCTGATGCAGGGGTGAGATACTGGACAGCCTATAGCCTGATGCAGGGGTGAGATACTGGACAGCCTGTAGTCTGATGCAGGGGTGAGATACTGGACAGCCTATAGCCTGATGTAGGGGTGAGATACTGGACAGCCTATAGCCTGATGCAGGGGTGAGATACTGGACAGCCTATAGTCTGATGCAGGGGTGAGATACTGGACAGCCTATAGTCTGATGCAGGGGTGAGATACTGGACAGCCTATAGCCTGATGCAGGGGTGAGATACTGGACAGCCTATAGTCTAGCCTGATGCAGGGGTGAGATACTGGACAGCCTATAGCCTGATGCAGGGGTGAGATACTGGACAGCCTATAGCCTGATGCAGGGGTGAGATACTGGACAGCCTATAGTCTAGCCTGATGCAGGGGTGAGATACTGGACAGCCTATAGCCTGATGCAGGGGTGAGATACTGGACAGCCTATAGTCTGATGCAGGGGTGAGATACTGGACAACCTATAGCCTGATGCAGGGGTGAGATACTGGACAACCTATAGCCTGATGCAGGGGTGAGATACTGGACAACCTATAGCCTGATGCAGGGGTGAGATACTGGACAGCCTATAGCCTGATGCAGGGGTGAGATACTGGACAGCCTATAGCCTGATGCAGGGGTGAGATACTGGACAACCTATAGCCTGATGTAGGGGTGAGATACTGGACAGCCTATAGCCTGATGCAGGGGTGAGATACTGGACAGCCTATAGCCTGATGCAGGGGTGAGATACTGGACAGCCTATAGCCTGATGCAGGGGTGAGATACTGGACAGCCTATAGCCTGATGCAGGGGTGAGATACTGGACAGCCTATAGTCTGATGCAGGGGTGAGATACTGGACAACCTATAGCCTGATGTAGGGGTGAGATACTGGACAGCCTATAGTCTGATGCAGGGGTGAGATACTGGACAGCCTATAGCCTGATGTAGGGGTGAGATACTGGACAGCCTATAGTCTGATGTAGGGGTGAGATACTGGACAGCCTATAGCCTGATGTAGGGGTGAGATACTGGACAGCCTATAGTCTGATGCAGGGGTGAGATACTGGACAGCCTATAGTCTGATGTAGGGGTGAGATACTGGACAGCCTATAGCCTGATGCAGGGGTGAGATACTGGACAGCCTATAGTCTGATGCAGGGGTGAGATACTGGACAGCCTATAGTCTGATGCAGGGGTGAGGTACTGGACAGCCTATAGTCTGATGCAGGGGTGAGGTACTGGACAGCCTATAGCCTGATGCAGGGGTGAGATACTGGACAGCCTATAGCCTGATGTAGGGGTGAGGTACTGGACAGCCTATAGCCTGATGCAGGGGTGAGATACTGGACAGCCTATAGCCTGATGCAGGGGTGAGGTACTGGACAGCCTATAGCCTGATGCAGGGGTGAGATACTGGACAGCCTATAGCCTGATGCAGGGGTGAGATACTGGACAGCCTATAGCCTGATGCAGGGGTGAGATACTGGACAGCCTATAGCCTGATGCAGGGGTGAGGTACTGGACAGTCTATAGTCTGATGCAGGGGTGAGGTACTGGACAGCCTATAGTCTGATGCAGGGGTGAGGTACTGGACAGCCTATAGCCTGATGCAGGGGTGAGATACTGGACAGCCTATAGTCTGATGCAGGGGTGAGATACTGGACAGCCTATAGCCTGATGTAGGGGTGAGGTACTGGACAGCCTATAGTCTGATGCAGGGGTGAGATACTGGACAGCCTATAGTCTATAGCCTGATGCAGGGGTGAGGTACTGGACAGCCTATAGCCTGATGCAGGGGTGAGGTACTGGACAGCCTATAGTCTATAGCCTGATGCAGGGGTGAGGTACTGGACAGCCTATAGTCTAGCCTGATGTAGGGGTGAGATACTGGACAGCCTATAGTCTAGCCTGATGCAGGGGTGAGATACTGGACAGCCTATAGCCTGATGCAGGGGTGAGATACTGGACAGCCTATAGTCTATAGCCTGATGCAGGGGTGAGATACTGGACAGCCTATAGCCTGATGCAGGGGTGAGATACTGGACAGCCTATAGTCTATAGCCTGATGCAGGGGTGAGATACTGGACAGCCTATAGTCTATAGCCTGATGCAGGGGTGAGATACTGGACAGCCTATAGTCTGATGCAGGGGTGAGATACTGGACAGCCTATAGTCTAGCCTGATGCAGGGGTGAGATACTGGACAGCCTATAGCCTGATGCAGGGGTGAGATACTGGACAGCCTATAGTCTAGCCTGATGCAGGGGTGAGATACTGGACAGCCTATAGCCTGATGCAGGGGTGAGATACTGGACAGCCTATAGCCTGATGTAGGGGTGAGATACTGGACAGCCTATAGCCTGATGCAGGGGTGAGATACTGGACAGCCTATAGTCTGATGCAGGGGTGAGATACTGGACAGCCTATAGCCTGATGTAGGGGTGAGATACTGGACAGCCTATAGCCTGATGCAGGGGTGAGATACTGGACAGCCTATAGTCTAGCCTGATGCAGGGGTGAGATACTGGACAGCCTATAGCCTGATGTAGGGGTGAGATACTGGACAGCCTATAGTCTAGCCTGATGCAGGGGTGAGATACTGGACAGCCTATAGCCTGATGTAGGGGTGAGATACTGGACAGCCTATAGTCTAGCCTGATGCAGGGGTGAGATACTGGACAGCCTATAGTCTGATGCAGGGGTGAGATACTGGACAGCCTATAGTCTGATGCAGGGGTGAGATACTGGACAGCCTATAGCCTGATGTAGGGGTGAGATACTGGACAGCCTATAGCCTGATGCAGGGGTGAGATACTGGACAGCCTATAGTCTGATGCAGGGGTGAGATACTGGACAGCCTATAGCCTGATGCAGGGGTGAGGTACTGGACAGCCTATAGCCTGATGCAGGGGTGAGATACTGGACAGCCTATAGCCTGATGCAGGGGTGAGATACTGGACAGCCTATAGCCTGATGCAGGGGTGAGATACTGGACAGCCTATAGCCTGATGCAGGGGTGAGATACTGGACAGCCTATAGTCTGATGCAGGGGTGAGGTACTGGACAGCCTATAGCCTGATGCAGGGGTGAGATACTGGACAGCCTATAGCCTGATGCAGGGGTGAGATACTGGACAGCCTATAGCCTGATGCAGGGGTGAGATACTGGACAGCCTATAGTCTGATGCAGGGGTGAGATACTGGACAGCCTATAGTCTGATGCAGGGGTGAGATACTGGACAGCCTATAGTCTGATGCAGGGGTGAGATACTGGACAGCCTATAGTCTAGCCTGATGCAGGGGTGAGATACTGGACAGCCTATAGTCTAGCCTGATGCAGGGGTGAGATACTGGACAGCCTGTAGCCACTGGGCACAGAGTGCGTTGTGTCCCCCGTCAACCAACGTGGAATAGACTTTGAATTGACGTCTGTGCCCCGTGTGTATCCAAGCCTGCTCTGTTCTACTCTCCCCGCTCAGACACTCCGATATCTCTCCCTCTTTCCAACAGTAGCCTACAGCCCTCGGCAAAAACGGGTCAAACTCTTCATTCAAAGCCACCCCGGCGGTACCTCTCTCGGTCTCTCCCTCCCCTCCCCTCCATCCATCCATCCATCTCTCTCACCAGATGAAGTCGGTGCAGTGGCTGCAGAAGGTCGGCTGTTTGAAGAAACGAGCGATGAACTTGTGGTCCTTCACTTCGTGCACGTTCTTCTGTCGGAGAGCGCCCTGGCGAGCGAAGCCCCGCATCGGTTTTTCCTCCCCGTCGCTGTTGCTGTTCGCTCCGGAGTCAGCCATGGCTTTCGTTCGGTTTAGATTTCAAACGCGGAACTGTGTGTTTTTGTGCGTTGCGACTATAGTAGAAGTTTTGTTTGGAGAACCTCAAATGTCCGTTTGTTGTTTCAGGCAGTGTCCGTGCCTTGTGTGTGTGTGTGTTATCTCCGTTTGTAACGGGCAACTGGCTCATTAAGATCCGCAGCCGTTCCTTCCTTCAGCGCGACTCGCCTCTCGTTCTTTCCACCGGCTGACTGCTGCTTGCAAAGTCAGTACGTTGGAGAGCATGAGAGAACCGCTACACACACACACACACACACACACACCCCTGTTACTAAACCTCGCCTCATCAACTCAACATGTGACCCACCTGTGTGTGTGTGTGTGTGTGTGTGTGTGTGTGTGTGTGTGTGTGTGTGTGTGTGTGTGTGTGTGTGTGTGTGTGTGTGTGTGTCTCTCTCTACAGGTAGGGTTTTATAACATTCCAATTATAAGAAACGTGTCATCTGGTGTCCCAGATATAACTCTATGGGGTCTGGTGTCCCAGATATAGCTCTATGGGGTCTGGTGTCCCAGATATAGCTCTATGGGGTCTGGTGTCCCAGATATAGCTCTATGGGGTCTGGTGTCCCAGATATAGCTCTATGGGGTCTGGTGTCCCAGATATAGCTCTATGGGGTCTGGTGTCCCAGATATAGCTCTATGGGGTCTGGTGACCCAGATATAGCTCTATGGGGTCTGGTGTCCCAGATATAGCTCTATGGGGTCTGGTGTCCCATATATAGCTCTATGGGGTCTGGTGTCCCAGATATAGCTCTATGGGGTCTGGTGTCCCAGATATAGCTCTATGGGGTCTGGTGTCCCAGATATAGCTCTATGGGGTCTGGTGACCCAGATATAGCTCTATGGGGTCTGGTGTCCCAGATATAGCTCTATGGGGTCTGGTGTCCCAGATATAGCTCTATGGGGTCTGGTGACCCAGATATAGCTCTATGGGGTCTGGTGTCCCAGATATAGCTCTATGGGGTCTGGTGTCCCAGATATAGCTCTATGGGGTCTGGTGACCCAGATATAGCTCTATGGCGTCTGGTGTCCCAGATATAGCTCTATGCCCCATATATAGCTCTATGGGGTCTGGTGTCCCAGATATAGCTCTATGGGGTCTGGTGTCCCAGATATAGCTCTATGGGGTCTGGTGACCCAGATATAGCTCTATGGGGTCTGATGTCCCAGATTTAGCTCTATGGGGTCTGGTGTCCCAGATATAGCTCTATGGGGTCTGATGTCCCAGATATAGCTCTATGGGGTCTGATGTCCCAGATATAGCTCTATGGGGTCTGATGTCCCAGATATAGCTCTATGGGGTCTGGTGACCCAGATATAGCTCTATGGGGTCTGGTGTCCCAGATATAGCTCTATGGGGTCTGGTGTCCCAGATATAGCTCTATGGGGTCTGGTGTCCCAGATATAGCTCTATGGGGTCTGGTGTCCCAGATATAGCTCTATGGGGTCTGGTGTCCCAGATATAGCTCTATGGGGTCTGGTGTCCCAGATATAGCTCTATGGGGTCTGGTGACCCAGATATAGCTCTATGGGGTCTGGTGTCCCAGATATAGCTCTATGGGGTCTGGTGTCCCAGATATAGCTCTATGGGGTCTGGTGTCCCAGATATAGCTCTATGGGGTCTGATGTCCCAGATATAGCTCTATGGGGTCTGGTGTCCCAGATATAGCTCTATGGGGTCTGATGTCCCAGATATAGCTCTATGGGGTCTGGTGTCCCAGATATAGTCTCTATGGGGTCTGGTGTCCCAGATATAGCTCTATGGGGTCTGGTGACCCAGATATAGCTCTATGGGGTCTGGTGACCCAGATATAGCTCTATGGGGTCTGGTGTCCCAGATATAGCTCTATGGGGTCTGGTGACCCAGATATAGCACTATGGGGTCTGGTGTCCCAGATATAGCTCTATGGGGTCTGGTGACGCAGATATAGCTCTATGGGGTCTGATGTCCCAGATATAGCTCTATGGGGTCTGGTGTCCCAGATATAGCTCTATGGGGTCTGGTGACGCAGATATAGCTCTATGGGGTCTGGTGTCCCAGATATAGCTCTATGGGGTCTGGTGTCCCAGATATAGCTCTATGGGGTCTGGTGTCCCAGATATAGCTCTATGGGGTCTGGTGTCCCAGATATAGCTCTATGGGGTCTGGTGTCCCATATATAGCTCTATGGGGTCTGGTGTCCCAGATATAGCTCTATGGGGTCTGATGTCCCAGATATAGCTCTATGGGGTCTGGTGACCCAGATATAGCTCTATGGGGTCTGGTATCCCAGATATAGCTCTATGGGGTCTGGTGTCCCAGATATAGCTCTATGGGGTCTGGTGTCCCAGATATAGCTCTATGGGGTCTGATGTCCCAGATATAGCTCTATGGGGTCTGGTGTCCCAGATATAGCTCTATGGGGTCTGGTGTCCCAGATATAGCTCTATGGGGTCTGGTGTCCCAGATATAGCTCTATGGGGTCTGGTGTCCCAGATATAGCTCTATGGGGTCTGATGTCCCAGATATAGCTCTATGGGGTCTGGTGTCCCAGATATAGCTCTATGGGGTCTGGTGACCCAGATATAGCTCTATGGGGTCTGGTGTCCCAGATATAGCTCTATGGGGTCTGGTGTCCCAGATATAGCTCTATGGGGTCTGGTGTCCCAGATATAGCTCTATGGGGTCTGGTGTCCCAGATATAGCTCTATGGGGTCTGATGTCCCAGATATAGCTCTATGGGGTCTGGTGTCCCAGATATAGCTCTATGGGGTCTGGTGACCCAGATATAGCTCTATGGGGTCTGGTGTCCCAGATATAGCTCTATGGGGTCTGGTGTCCCAGATATAGCTCTATGGGGTCTGGTGTCCCATATATAGCTCTATGGGGTCTGATGTCCCAGATATAGCTCTATGGGGTCTGGTGTCCCAGATATAGCTCTATGGGGTCTGATGTCCCAGATATAGCTCTATGGGGTCTGGTGTCCCAGATATAGCTCTATGGGGTCTGGTGTCCCAGATATAGCTCTATGGGGTCTGGTGACCCAGATATAGCTCTATGGGGTCTGGTGACCCAGATATAGCTCTATGGGGTCTGGTGTCCCAGATATAGCTCTATGGGGTCTGGTGACGCAGATATAGCTCTATGGGGTCTGGTGTCCCAGATATAGCTCTATGGGGTCTGGTGACGCAGATATAGCTCTATGGGGTCTGATGTCCCAGATATAGCTCTATGGGGTCTGGTGTCCCAGATATAGCTCTATGGGGTCTGGTGACGCAGATATAGCTCTATGGGGTCTGGTGTCCCAGATATAGCTCTATGGGGTCTGGTGTCCCAGATATAGCTCTATGGGGTCTGGTGTCCCAGATATAGCTCTATGGGGTCTGGTGTCCCAGATATAGCTCTATGGGGTCTGGTGTCCCATATATAGCTCTATGGGGTCTGGTGTCCCAGATATAGCTCTATGGGGTCTGATGTCCCAGATATAGCTCTATGGGGTCTGGTGACCCAGATATAGCTCTATGGGGTCTGGTATCCCAGATATAGCTCTATGGGGTCTGGTGTCCCAGATATAGCTCTATGGGGTCTGGTGTCCCAGATATAGCTCTATGGGGTCTGATGTCCCAGATATAGCTCTATGGGGTCTGGTGTCCCAGATATAGCTCTATGGGGTCTGGTGTCCCATATATAGCTCTATGGGGTCTGATGTCCCAGATATAGCTCTATGGGGTCTGGTGTCCCATATATAGCTCTATGGGGTCTGGTGTCCCAGATATAACTCTATGGGGTCTGGTGTCCCAGATATAGCTCTATGGGGTCTGATGTCCCAGATATAGCTCTATGGGGTCTGATGTCCCAGATATAGCTCTATGGGGTCTGATGTCCCAGATATAGCTCTATGGGGTCTGATGTCCCAGATATAGCTCTATGGGGTCTGGTGACCCAGATATAGCTCTATGGGGTCTGGTGTCCCAGATATAGCTCTATGGGGTCTGATGTCCCAGATATAGCTCTATGGGGTCTGGTGTCCCAGATATAGCTCTATGGGGTCTGATGTCCCAGATATAGCTCTATGGGGTCTGGTGTCCCAGATATAGCTCTATGGGGTCTGGTGTCCCAGATATAGCTCTATGGGGTCTGGTGTCCCAGATTTAGCTCTATGGGGTCTGGTGTCCCAGATATAGCTCTATGGGGTCTGATGTCCCAGATATAGCTCTATGGGGTCTGATGTCCCAGATATAGCTCTATGGGGTCTGATGTCCCAGATATAGCTCTATTGGGTCTGGTGTCCCATATATAGCTCTATGGGGTCTGGTGTCCCAGATATAGCTCTATGGGGTCTGGTGTCCCAGATATAGCTCTATGGGGTCTGGTGTCCCAGATATAGCTCTATGGGGTCTGGTGACCCAGATATAGCTCTATGGGGTCTGGTGACCCAGATATAGCTCTATGGGGTCTGGTGTCCCAGATATAGCTCTATGGGGTCTGGTGTCCCAGATATAGCTCTATGGGGTCTGGTGTCCCAGATATAGCTCTATGGGGTCTGGTGTCCCAGATATAGCTCTATGGGGTCTGGTGTCCCAGATATAGCTCTATGGGGTCTGGTGACCCAGATATAGCTCTATGGGGTCTGGTGACCCAGATATAGCTCTATGGGGTCTGATGTCCCAAATATAGCTCTATGGGGTCTGATGTCCCAGATATAGCTCTATGGGGTCTGATGTCCCAGATATAGCTCTATGGGGTCTGGTGTCCCAGATATAGCTCTATGGGGTCTGGTGTCCCAGATATAGCTCTATGGGGTCTGGTGACCCAGATATAGCTCTATGGCGTCTGGTGTCCCAGATATAGCTCTATGTCCCAGATATAGCTCTATGGGGTCTGGTGTCCCAGATATAGCTCTATGGGGTCTGGTGACCCAGATATAGCTCTATGGCGTCTGGTGTCCCAGATATAGCTCTATGCCCCATATATAGCTCTATGGGGTCTGGTGTCCCAGATATAGCTCTATGGGGTCTGGTGACCCAGATACAGCTCTATGGCATCTGGTGTCCCAGATATAGCTCTATGCCCCATATATAGCTCTATGGGGTCTGGTGTCCCATATATAGCTCTATGGGGTCTGGTGTCCCAGATATAGCTCTATGGGGTCTGGTGTCCCATATATAGCTCTATGGGGTCTGGTGTCCCAGATATAGCTCTATGGGGTCTGGTGTCCCATATATAGCTCTATGGGGTCTGATGTCCCAGATATAGCTCTATGGGGTCTGGTGTCCCAGATATAGCTCTATGGGGTCTGGTGTCCCAGATATAGCTCTATGCCCCATATATAGCTCTATGGGGTCTGGTGTCCCAGATATAGCTCTATGGGGTCTGGTGACCCAGATACAGCTCTATGGCATCTGGTGTCCCAGATATAGCTCTATGCCCCATATATAGCTCTATGGGGTCTGGTGTCCCATATATAGCTCTATGGGGTCTGATGTCCCAGATATAGCTCTATGGGGTCTGGTGTCCCATATATAGCTCTATGGGGTCTGATGTCCCAGATATAGCTCTATGGGGTCTGGTGTCCCAGATATAGCTCTATGGGGTCTGATGTCCCAGATATAGCTCTATGGGGTCTGATGTCCCAGATATAGCTCTATGGGGTCTGATGTCCCAGATATAGCTCTATGGGGTCTGGTGTCCCAGATATAGCTCTATGGGGTCTGGTGTCCCAGATATAGCTCTATGGGGTCTGATGTCCCAGATATAGCTCTATGGGGTCTGATGTCCCAGATATAGCTCTATGGGGTCTGGTGTCCCAGATATAGCTCTATGGGGTCTGGTGTCCCAGATATAGCTCTATGGGGTCTGGTGTCCCAGATATAGCTCTATGGGGTCTGGTGTCCCAGATATAGCTCTATGGGGTCTGGTGTCCCAGATATAGCTCTATGGGGTCTGGTGACCCAGATATAGCTCTATGGGGTCTGATGTCCCAAATATAGCTCTATGGGGTCTGATGTCCCAGATATAGCTCTATGGGGTCTGATGTCCCAGATATAGCTCTATGGGGTCTGGTGTCCCAGATATAGCTCTATGGGGTCTGGTGTCCCAGATATAGCTCTATGGGGTCTGGTGACCCAGATATAGCTCTATGGCGTCTGGTGTCCCAGATATAGCTCTATGTCCCAGATATAGCTCTATGGGGTCTGGTGTCCCAGATATAGCTCTATGGGGTCTGGTGACCCAGATATAGCTCTATGGCGTCTGGTGTCCCAGATATAGCTCTATGCCCCATATATAGCTCTATGGGGTCTGGTGTCCCAGATATAGCTCTATGGGGTCTGGTGACCCAGATACAGCTCTATGGCATCTGGTGTCCCAGATATAGCTCTATGCCCCATATATAGCTCTATGGGGTCTGTGTCCCATATATAGCTCTATGGGGTCTGATGTCCCAGATATAGCTCTATGGGGTCTGGTGTCCCAGATATAGCTCTATGGGGTCTGGTGTCCCAGATATAGCTCTATGGGGTCTGGTGTCCCATATATAGCTCTATGGGGTCTGATGTCCCAGATATAGCTCTATGGGGTCTGGTGTCCCAGATATAGCTCTATGGGGTCTGGTGTCCCAGATATAGCTCTATGGGGTCTGGTGTCCCAGATATAGCTCTATGGGGTCTGATGTCCCAGATATAGCTCTATGGGGTCTGGTGTCCCAGATATAGCTCTATGGGGTCTGATGTCCCAGATATAGCTCTATGGGGTCTGGTGTCCCAGATATAGCTCTATGGGGTCTGGTGTCCCAGATATAGCTCTATGGGGTCTGGTGTCCCAGATATAGCTCTATGGGGTCTGGTGTCCCATATATAGCTCTATGGGGTCTGGTGTCCCAGATATAGCTCTATGGGGTCTGGTGTCCCATATATAGCTCTATGGGGTCTGGTGTCCCAGATATAGCTCTATGGGGTCTGGTGACCCAGATATAGCTCTATGGGGTCTGGTGACCCAGATATAGCTCTATGGGGTCTGGTGTCCCATATATAGCTCTATGGGGTCTGGTGTCCCAGATATAGCTCTATGGGGTCTGGTGTCCCAGATATAGCTCTATGGGGTCTGGTGTCCCAGATATAGCTCTATGGGGTCTGATGTCCCAGATATAGCTCTATGGGGTCTGATGTCCCAGATATAGCTCTATGGGGTCTGGTGTCCCAGATATAGCTCTATGGGGTCTGGTGTCCCAGATATAGCTCTATGGGGTCTGGTGACCCAGATATAGCTCTATGTCTGGTGTCAGATATAGCTCTATGTCCCAGATATAGCTCTATGGGGTCTGGTGTCCCAGATATAGCTCTATGGGGTCTGGTGACCCAGATATAGCTCTATGGCGTCTGGTGTCCCAGATATAGCTCTATGCCCCATATATAGCTCTATGGGGTCTGGTGTCCCAGATATAGCTCTATGGGGTCTGGTGACCCAGATATAGCTCTATGGCGTCTGGTGTCCCAGATATAGCTCTATGCCCCATATATAGCTCTATGGGGTCTGGTGTCCCAGATATAGCTCTATGGGGTCTGGTGACCCAGATATAGCTCTATGGGTCTGGTGTCCCATATATAGCTCTATGGGGTCTGGTGACCCAGATATAGCTCTATGGGGTCTGGTGTCCCATATATAGCTCTATGGGGTCTGGTGTCCCAGATATAGCTCTATGGGGTCTGGTGTCCCAGATATAGCTCTATGGGGTCCAGATATAGCTCTATGGGGTCTGGTGTCCCAGATATAGCTCTATGGGGTCTGGTGTCCCAGATATAGCTCTATGGGGTCTGATGTCCCAGATATAGCTCTATGGGGTCTGGTGTCCCAGATATAGCTCTATGGGGTCTGGTGTCCCAGATATAGCTCTATGGGGTCTGGTGTCCCAGATATAGCTCTATGGGGTCTGGTGTCCCAGATATAGCTCTATGGGGTCTCCCAGATATAGCTCTATGGGGTCTGGTGTCCCAGATATAGCTCTATGGGGTCTGGTGTCCCAGATATAGCTCTATGGGGTCTGATGTCCCAGATATAGCTCTATGGGGTCTGGTGTCCCAGATATAGCTCTATGGGGTCTGGTGTCCCAGATATAGCTCTATGGGGTCTGATGTCCCAGATATAGCTCTATGGGGTCTGGTGTCCCAGATATAGCTCTATGGGGTCTGATGTCCCAGATATAGCTCTATGGGGTCTGGTGTCCCAGATATAGCTCTATGGGGTCTGGTGTCCCATATATAGCTCTATGGGGTCATGTCCCAGATATAGCTCTATGGGGTCTGGTGTCCCAGATATAGCTCTATGGGGTCTGGTGTCCCAGATATAGCTCTATGGGGTCTGGTGTCCCAGATATAGCTCTATGGGGTCTGGTGTCCCAGCTCTATATAGCTCTATGGGGTCTGGTGTCCCAGATATAGCTCTATGGGGTCTGGTGTCCCAGATATATATGGGGTCTGGTGTCCCAGATATAGCTCTATGGGGTCTGGTGTCCCAGATATAGCTCTATGGGGTCTGTCCCAGATATAGCTCTATGGGGTCTGGTGTCCCAGATATAGCTCTATGGGGTCTGGTGTCCCAGATATAGCTCTATGGGGTCTGGTGTCCCAGATATAGCTCTATGGGGTCTGGTGTCCCAGATATAGCTCTATGGGGTCTGGTGTCCCATATATAGCTCTATGGGGTCTGGTGACCCAGATATAGCTCTATGGCGTCTGGTGTCCCAGATATAGCTCTATGGGGTCTGGTGTCCCAGATATAGCTCTATGGGGTCTGATGTCCCAGATATAGCTCTATGGGGTCTGGTGTCCCAGATATAGCTCTATGGGGTCTGATGTCCCAGATATAGCTCTATGGGGTCTGGTGTCCCAGATATAGCTCTATGGGGTCTGGTGTCCCAGATATAGCTCTATGGGTCAGATATAGCTCTATGGGGTCTGGTGTCCCAGATATAGCTCTATGGGGTCTGGTGTCCCAGATATAGCTCTATGGGGTCTGGTGTCCCAGATATAGCTCTATGGGGTCTGGTGTCCCAGATATAGCTCTATGGGGTCTGGTGTCCCAGATATAGCTCTATGGGGTCTGGTGTCCCAGATATAGCTCTATGGGGTCTGGTGTCCCAGATATAGCTCTATGGGGTCTGGTGTCCCAGATATAGCTCTATGGGGTCTGGTGTCCCAGATATAGCTCTCTGGGGTCTGTGTCCCAGATATAGTCTGGGGTGTGTCCCAGATATAGCTCTATGGGGTCTGATGTCCCAGATATAGCTCTATGGGGTCTGATGTCCCAGATATAGCTCTATGGGGTCTGGTGTCCCAGATATAGCTCTCTATGGGGTCTGGTGTCCCAGATATAGCTCTATGGGGTCTGGTGTCCCAGATATAGCTCTATGGGGTCTGGTGTCCCAGATATAGCTCTATGGGGTCTGGTGTCCCAGATATAGCTCTATGGGGTCTGGTGTCCCTAGCCCCAGATATAGCTCTATGGGGTCTGGTGTCCCAGATATAGCTCTATGGGGTCTGGTGTCCCAGATATAGCTCTATGGGGTCTGGTGTCCCAGATATAGCTCTATGGGGTCTGGTGTCCCATATATAGCTCTATGGGGTCTGGTGTCCCAGATATAGCTCTATGGGTCTGGTGTCCCAGATATAGCTCTATGGGGTCTGGTGTCCCAGATATAGCTCTATGGGGTCTGGTGTCCCAGATATAGCTCTATGGGGTCTGGTGTCCCAGATATAGCTCTATGGGGTCTGGTGTCCCAGATATAGCTCTATGGGGTCTGATGTCCCAGATATAGCTCTATGGGGTCTGGTGTCCCAGATATAGCTCTATGGGGTCTGGTGTCCCAGATATAGCTCTATGGGGTCTGGTGTCCCAGATATAGCTCTATGGGGTCTGGTGTCCCAGATATAGCTCTATGGGGTCTGGTGTCCCAGATATAGCTCTATGGGGTCTGGTGTCCCAGATATAGCTCTATGGGGTCTGGTGTCCCAGATATAGCTCTATGGGGTCTGGATGTCCCAGATATAGCTCTGGGGTCTGATGTCCCAGATATAGCTCTATGGGGTCTGGTGTCCCAGATATAGCTCTATGGGGTCTGGTGTCCCAGATATAGCTCTATGGGGGTCTGATGTCCCAGATATAGCTCTATGGGGTCTGGTGTCCCAGATATAGCTCTATGGGGTCTGATGTCCCAGATATAGCTCTGGGGTCTGGTGTCCCAGATATAGCTCTATGGGGTCTGGTGTCCCAGATATAGCTCTATGGGGTCTGGTGTCCCAGATATAGCTCTATGGGGTCTGGTGTCCCATATATAGCTCTATGGGGTCTGGTGTCCCAGATATAGCTCTATGGGGTCTGGTGTCCCAGATATAGCTCTATGGGGTCTGGTGTCCCAGATATAGCTCTATGGGGTCTGGTGTCCCAGATATAGCTCTATGGGGTCTGGTGTCCCAGATATAGCTCTATGGGGTCTGGTGTCCCAGATATAGCTCTATGGGGTCTGATGTCCCATATATAGCTCTATGGGGTCTGATGTCCCAGATATAGCTCTATGGGGTCTGGTGTCCCAGATATAGCTCTATGGGGTCTGGTGTCCCAGATATAGCTCTATGGGGTCTGATGTCCCAGATATAGCTCTATGGGGTCTGGTGTCCCAGATATAGCTCTATGGGGTCTGTCCCAGATATAGCTCTATGGGGTCTGGTGTCCCAGATATAGCTCTATGGGGTCTGGTCCCAGATATAGCTCTATGGGGTCTGGTGTCCCAGATATAGCTCTATGGGGTCTGATGTCCCAGATATAGCTCTATGGGGTCTGGTGTCCCAGATATAGCTCTATGGGGTCTGGTGTCCCAGATATAGCTCTATGGGGTCTGATGTCCCAGATATAGCTCTATGGGGTCTGGTGTCCCAGATATAGCTCTATGGGGTCTGGTGTCCCAGATATAGCTCTATGGGGTCTGGTGTCCCAGATATAGCTCTATGGGGTCTGGTGTCCCAGATATAGCTCTATGGGGTGTCCCAGATATAGCTCTATGGGGTCTGGTGTCCCAGATATAGCTCTATGGGGTCTGATGTCCCAGATATAGCTCTATGGGGTCTGGTGTCCCAGATATAGCTCTATGGGGTCTGGTGTCCCAGATAGCTCTATGGGGTCTGGTGTCCCAGATATAGCTCTATGGGGTCTGGTGTCCCAGATATAGCTCTATGGGGTCTGGTGTCCCAGATATAGCTCTATGGGGTCTGGTGTCCCAGATATAGCTCTATGGGGTCTGGTGTCCCAGATATAGCTCTATGGGGTCTGGTGTCCCAGATATAGCTCTATGGGGTCTGGTGTCCCAGATATAGCTCTATGGGGTCTGGTGTCCCAGATATAGATGGGGTCTGATGCAGATATCTATGGGGTCTGGTGTCCCAGATATAGCTCTATGGGGTCTGGTGTCCCAGATATAGCTCTATGGGGTCTGGTGTCCCCTCATGGGGATATAGCTCTATGGGGTCTGGTGTCCCAGATATAGCTCTATGGGGTCTGGTGTCCCAGATATAGCTCTATGGGGTCTGGTGTCCCAGATATAGCTCTATGGGGTCTGGTGTCCCAGATATAGCTCTATGGGGTCTGGTGTCCCAGATATAGCTCTATGGGGTCTGGTGTCCCAGATATAGCTCTATGGGGTCTGGTGTCCCAGATATAGCTCTATGGGGTCTGGTGTCCCAGATATAGCTCTATGGGGTCTGGTGTCCCAGATATAGCTCTATGGGGTCTGGTGTCCCAGATATAGCTCTATGGGGTCTGGTGTCCCAGATATAGCTCTATGGGGTCTGGTGTCCCAGATATAGCTCTATGGGGTCTGGTGTCCCAGATATAGCTCTATGGGGTCTGGTGTCCCAGATATAGCTCTATGGGGTCTGGTGTCCCAGATATAGCTCTATGGGGGGGTCAGATATAGCTCTATGTCCCAGATATAGCTCTATGGGGTCTGGTGTCCCAGATATAGCTCTATGGGGTCTGGTGTCCCAGATATAGCTCTATGGGGTCTGGTGTCCCAGATATAGCTCTATGGGGTCTGGTGTAGCTCTATGGGGTCTGGTGTCCCAGATATAGCTCTATGGGGTCTGGTGTCCCAGATATAGCTCTATGGGGTCTGGTGTCCCAGATATAGCTCTATGGGGTCTGGTGTCCCAGATATAGCTCTATGGGGTCTGGTGTCCCAGATATAGCTCTATGGTGTCCCAGATATAGCTCTATGGGGTCTGGTGTCTAGCTCTATGGGGTCTGTGTCCCAGATATAGCTCTATGGGGGGTCTGGGGTCTGGTGTCCCAGATATAGCTCTATGGGGTCTGGTGTCCCAGATATAGCTCTATGGGGTCTGGTGTCCCAGATATAGCTCTATGGGGTCTGGTGTCCCAGATATAGCTCTATGGGGTCTGATGTCCCAGATATAGCTCTATGGGGTCTGGTGTCCCAGATATAGCTCTATGGGGTCTGGTGTCCCAGATATAGCTCTATGGGGTCTGGTGTCCCAGATATAGCTCTATGGGGTCTGGTGTCCCAGATATAGCTCTATGGGGTCTGGTGTCCCAGATATAGCTCTATGGGGTCTGGTGTCCCAGATATAGCTCTATGGGGTCTGATGTCCCAGATATAGCTCTATGGGGTCTGGTGTCCCAGATATAGCTCTATGGGGTCTGGTGTCCCAGATATAGCTCTATGGGGTCTGATGTCCCAGATATAGCTCTATGGGGTCTGATGTCCCAGATATAGCTCTATGGGGTCTGGTGTCCCAGATATAGCTCTATGGGGTCTGGTGTCCCATATATAGCTCTATGGGGTCTGGTGTCCCAGATATAGCTCTATGGGGTCTGGTGTCCCATATATAGCTCTATGGGGTCTGGTGTCCCAGATATAGCTCTATGGGGTCTGGTGACCCAGATATAGCTCTATGGGGTCTGGTGACCCAGATATAGCTCTATGGGGTCTGGTGTCCCATATATAGCTCTATGGGGTCTGGTGTCCCAGATATAGCTCTATGGGGTCTGGTGTCCCAGATATAGCTCTATGGGGTCTGGTGACCCAGATATAGCTCTATGGGGTCTGATGTCCCAAATATAGCTCTATGGGGTCTGATGTCCCAGATATAGCTCTATGGGGTCTGATGTCCCAGATATAGCTCTATGGGGTCTGGTGTCCCAGATATAGCTCTATGGGGTCTGGTGTCCCAGATATAGCTCTATGGGGTCTGGTGACCCAGATATAGCTCTATGGCGTCTGGTGTCCCAGATATAGCTCTATGTCCCAGATATAGCTCTATGGGGTCTGGTGTCCCAGATATAGCTCTATGGGGTCTGGTGACCCAGATATAGCTCTATGGCGTCTGGTGTCCCAGATATAGCTCTATGCCCCATATATAGCTCTATGGGGTCTGGTGTCCCAGATATAGCTCTATGGGGTCTGGTGACCCAGATACAGCTCTATGGCATCTGGTGTCCCAGATATAGCTCTATGCCCCATATATAGCTCTATGGGGTCTGGTGTCCCATATATAGCTCTATGGGGTCTGATGTCCCAGATATAGCTCTATGGGGTCTGGTGTCCCATATATAGCTCTATGGGGTCTGGTGTCCCATATATAGCTCTATGGGGTCTGATGTCCCAGATATAGCTCTATGGGGTCTGGTGTCCCATATATAGCTCTATGGGGTCTGGTGTCCCAGATATAGCTCTATGGGGTCTGGTGTCCCATATATAGCTCTATGGGGTCTGATGTCCCAGATATAGCTCTATGGGGTCTGGTGTCCCAGATATAGCTCTATGGGGTCTGGTGTCCCAGATATAGCTCTATGGGGTCTGATGTCCCAGATATAGCTCTATGGGGTCTGATGTCCCAGATATAGCTCTATGGGGTCTGGTGTCCCAGATATAGCTCTATGGGGTCTGATGTCCCAGATATAGCTCTATGGGGTCTGATGTCCCAGATATAGCTCTATGGGGTCTGGTGTCCCAGATATAGCTCTATGGGGTCTGGTGTCCCATATATAGCTCTATGGGGTCTGATGTCCCAGATATAGCTCTATGGGGTCTGGTGTCCCATATATAGCTCTATGGGGTCTGGTGTCCCAGATATAACTCTATGGGGTCTGGTGTCCCATATATAGCTCTATGGGGTCTGATGTCCCAGATATAGCTCTATGGGGTCTGGTGTCCCAGATATAGCTCTATGGGGTCTGATGTCCCAGATATAGCTCTATGGGGTCTGGTGTCCCAGATTTAGCTCTATGGGGTCTGGTGTCCCAGATATAGCTCTATGGGGTCTGATGTCCCAGATATAGCTCTATGGGGTCTGATGTCCCAGATATAGCTCTATGGGGTCTGGTGTCCCAGATATAGCTCTATGGGGTCTGGTGTCCCATATATAGCTCTATGGGGTCTGGTGTCCCAGATATAGCTCTATGGGGTCTGGTGTCCCAGATATAGCTCTATGGGGTCTGGTGTCCCAGATATAGCTCTATGGGGTCTGGTGACCCAGATATAGCTCTATGGGGTCTGGTGACCCAGATATAGCTCTATGGGGTCTGGTGTCCCATATATAGCTCTATGGGGTCTGGTGTCCCAGATATAGCTCTATGGGGTCTGGTGTCCCAGATATAGCTCTATGGGGTCTGGTGACCCAGATATAGCTCTATGGGGTCTGATGTCCCAAATATAGCTCTATGGGGTCTGATGTCCCAGATATAGCTCTATGGGGTCTGATGTCCCAGATATAGCTCTATGGGGTCTGGTGTCCCAGATATAGCTCTATGGGGTCTGGTGTCCCAGATATAGCTCTATGGGGTCTGGTGACCCAGATATAGCTCTATGGCGTCTGGTGTCCCAGATATAGCTCTATGTCCCAGATATAGCTCTATGGGGTCTGGTGTCCCAGATATAGCTCTATGGGGTCTGGTGACCCAGATATAGCTCTATGGCGTCTGGTGTCCCAGATATAGCTCTATGCCCCATATATAGCTCTATGGGGTCTGGTGTCCTAGATATAGCTCTATGGGGTCTGGTGACCCAGATACAGCTCTATGGCATCTGGTGTCCCAGATATAGCTCTATGCCCCATATATAGCTCTATGGGGTCTGGTGTCCCATATATAGCTCTATGGGGTCTGATGTCCCAGATATAGCTCTATGGGGTCTGGTGTCCATATATAGCTCTATGGGGTCTGGTGTCCCAGATATAGCTCTATGGGGTCTGGTGTCCCATATATAGCTCTATGGGGTCTGATGTCCCAGATATAGCTCTATGGGGTCTGGTGTCCCAGATATAGCTCTATGGGGTCTGGTGTCCCAGATATAGCTCTATGCCCCATATATAGCTCTATGGGGTCTGGTGTCCCAGATATAGCTCTATGGGGTCTGGTGACCCAGATACAGCTCTATGGCATCTGGTGTCCCAGATATAGCTCTATGCCCCATATATAGCTCTATGGGGTCTGGTGTCCCATATATAGCTCTATGGGGTCTGATGTCCCAGATATAGCTCTATGGGGTCTGGTGTCCCATATATAGCTCTATGGGGTCTGGTGTCCCAGATATAGCTCTATGGGGTCTGGTGTCCCATATATAGCTCTATGGGGTCTGATGTCCCAGATATAGCTCTATGGGGTCTGGTGTCCCAGATATAGCTCTATGGGGTCTGGTGTCCCAGATATAGCTCTATGGGGTCTGATGTCCCAGATATAGCTCTATGGGGTCTGATGTCCCAGATATAGCTCTATGGGGTCTGGTGTCCCAGATATAGCTCTATGGGGTCTGGTGTCCCATATATAGCTCTATGGGGTCTGGTGTCCCAGATATAGCTCTATGGGGTCTGGTGTCCCAGATATAGCTCTATGGGGTCTGGTGTCCCAGATATAGCTCTATGGGGTCTGGTGACCCAGATATAGCTCTATGGGGTCTGATGTCCCAAATATAGCTCTATGGGGTCTGATGTCCCAGATATAGCTCTATGGGGTCTGATGTCCCAGATATAGCTCTATGGGGTCTGGTGTCCCAGATATAGCTCTATGGGGTCTGGTGTCCCAGATATAGCTCTATGGGGTCTGGTGACCCAGATATAGCTCTATGGCGTCTGGTGTCCCAGATATAGCTCTATGTCCCAGATATAGCTCTATGGGGTCTGGTGTCCCAGATATAGCTCTATGGGGTCTGGTGACCCAGATATAGCTCTATGGCGTCTGGTGTCCCAGATATAGCTCTATGCCCCATATATAGCTCTATGGGGTCTGGTGTCCCAGATATAGCTCTATGGGGTCTGGTGACCCAGATACAGCTCTATGGCATCTGGTGTCCCAGATATAGCTCTATGCCCCATATATAGCTCTATGGGGTCTGGTGTCCCATATATAGCTCTATGGGGTCTGATGTCCCAGATATAGCTCTATGGGGTCTGGTGTCCCATATATAGCTCTATGGGGTCTGGTGTCCCAGATATAGCTCTATGGGGTCTGGTGTCCCATATATAGCTCTATGGGGTCTGATGTCCCAGATATAGCTCTATGGGGTCTGGTGTCCCATATATAGCTCTATGGGGTCTGATGTCCCAGATATAGCTCTATGGGGTCTGGTGTCCCAGATATAGCTCTATGGGGTCTGGTGTCCCAGATATAGCTCTATGGGGTCTGGTGTCCCAGATATAGCTCTATGGGGTCTGGTGTCCCATATATAGCTCTATGGGGTCTGGTGTCCCAGATATAGCTCTATGGGGTCTGGTGTCCCATATATAGCTCTATGGGGTCTGGTGTCCCAGATATAGCTCTATGGGGTCTGGTGACCCAGATATAGCTC
>NW_026290981.1:135000-140000 GCF_023373465.1 Oncorhynchus keta
TCTACACACTGACCACATCTACACACTGACCACATCTACACACTGACCACATCTACACACTGACCACATCTACACACTGACCACTAACACATCTACACACTGACCACATCTACACACTGACCACATCTACACACTGACCACATCTACACACTGACCACATCTACACACTGACCACATCTACACACTGACCACTAACACATCTACACACTGACCACATCTACACACTGACCACATCTACACTCCACTAACACACTAACTTGCAATACCACATTCATGTATTCAAAAGCCCTTACACTCTCACGCATCAAACACGCATTCTGGCACACACACACACACACACACACACACACACACACACACACACACACACACACACACACGACACACGCACGCACACACACACACACACGCACACACACACACAGAAAAACACACACGCACGTACGCACACGCACACACAGACAGAAACACACACACAGACAGAAACACACACACACACACACACGCACACGCACACGCACACGCACACACACAGAAAAACACACACACGCACGTACGCACACACACACACAGACAGAAACACACACACAGACAGAAACACACACACACACGCACACGCACACGCACACACACACAGAAAACACACACGCACGTATGCACACGCACACACAGACAGAAACACACACACAGACAGAAACACACACACACACACACACGCACACGCACACACACACAGAAAAACACACACGCACGTACGCACACGCACACACAGACAGAAACACACACACAGACAGAAACACACACACACACACGCACACGCACACACACACAGAAAACCACACACGCACGTACGCACACGCACACACAGAAGCACACACACACACACACAGAAAAACACACACGCACACACACACAGAAACACACAGGGCCCATAGTTGTCCTCCCACTCTGTCTTATATAAAGCACTATCACAGTACCGGGAGTTCCTCTAACAGGAGGTGTTTCAGAGGCTGATCTATCTGAAATACCTTACGCAAGGTTCACACTCTCACACACACACACACACACATACTCACACTCACACACACACACACACACACACACACACACACACACACACACACACACACACACACACACACACACACACACACACACACTCACACTCACACTCTCACACACACATACTCACACACTCACTCACACACACACACACACACACACACACACACACACACACACACACACACACACACACACACACACACACACACACACACACACACACACACTCACACTCTCACACTCTCACACACACATACTCACACACTCTCACACACACATACTCACACTCTCACACACACACACACACACACACACACACACACACACACACACACACACACACACACACACACACACACACACACACACACACACACACACAACATGAGTAACAACACATTGCAGTATTATCTTGTCTTTATGTAACTCTCATTCTCCTTTTTCTCTCTCCGTACATCTCTCTCTCTCTCTCTGTGTTCCTCTCTCTCTGTCTCTCTCTCTCTCTCTCTCTGTGTTCCTCTCTCTCTGTCTCTCTCTCTCTGTCTCTCTCTCTCTCTCTCTCTCTCTCTCTGTTCCTCTCTCTCTGTCTCTCTCTCTCTCTCTGTTCCTCTCTCTCTCTCTCTCTCTCTCTCTCTCTCTCTCTCTCTCTCTCTCTCTCTCTCTCTGTCTCTCTCTCTCTCTCTGTTCCTCTCTCTCTGTTCCTCTCTCTCTGTCTCTCTCTCTCTCTCTCTCTGTTCCTCTCTATCTCTCTCTCTCTCTGTCTCTCTCTCTCTCTCTGTTCCTCTCTCTCTGTCTCTCTCTCTCTCTCTCTCTCTCTGTTCTCTCTCTCTCTCTCTCTCTCTCTCTCTGTCTCTCTCTCTCTCTGTTCCTCTCTCTCTGTTCCTCTCTCTCTGTCTCTCTCTCTCTCTCTCTCTGTTCCTCTCTATCTCTCTCTCTCTCTCTCTCTCTCTCTCTGTTCCTCTCTATCTCTCTCTCTCTCTCTCTCTCTCTCTCTCTCTCTGTTCCTCTCTCTCTGTCTCTCTCTCTCTCTCTCTGTTCCTCTCTCTCTCTCTCTCTCTCTCTCTCTCTCATTCAAACTTACTTTCTCACCCCTTATCTCTCTTGGTTGTGTGAGGGTGTTGTAGGGTGTGTGAGGGTGTTGTAGGGTGTGTGAGGGTGTTGTAGGGTGTGTGAGGGTGTTGTAGGGTGTGTGAGGGTGTTGTGGGGTGTGTGAGGGAGAACAGACCGGATGAAGGAACCAGAGAGGAATGAGAACAGACCGGATGAAGGAACCAGAGGGGAATGAGAACAGACCAGATGGAGGAACCAGAGGGGAATGAGAACAGACCAGATGGAGGAACCAGAGGGGAATGAGAACAGACCGGATGAAGGAACCAGAGGAGAATGAGAACAGACCAGATGAAGGAACCAGAGAGGAATGAGAACAGACCGGATGAAGGAACCAGAACAGACCAGATGAAGGAACCAGAGAGGAATGAGAACAGACCGGATGAAGGAACCAGAGAGGAATGAGAACAGACCAGATGAAGGAACCAGAGAGGAATGAGAACAGACCAGATGAAGGAACCAGAGAGGAATGAGAACAGACCAGATGAAGGAACCAGAGAGGAATGAGAACAGACCAGATGAAGGAACCAGAGGGGAATGAGAACAAACCAGATGGAGGAACCAGAGGGGAATGAGAACAGACCAGATGAAGGAACCAGAGGAGAATGAGAACAGACCGGATTAAGGAACCAGAGAGGAATGAGAACAGACCGGATTAAGGAACCAGAGAGGAATGAGAACAGACCGGATGAAGGAACCAGAGGGGAATGAGAACAGACCAGATGAAGGAACCAGAGGGGAATGAGAACAGACCAAATGAAGGAACCAGAGAGGAATGAGAACAGACCGGATGAAGGAACCAGAGAGGAATGAGAACAGACCAGATGAAGGAACCAGAGGGGAATGAGAACAGACCAGATGGAGGAACCAGAGGGGAATGAGAACAGACCGGATGAAGGAACCAGAGGAGAATGAGAACAGACCAGATGAAGGAACCAGAGAGGAATGAGAACAGACCGGATGAAGGAACCAGAATGAGAACAGACCAGATGGAGGAACCAGAGAGGAATGAGAACAGACCGGATGAAGGAACCAGAGGGGAATGAGAACAGACCAGATGAAGGAACCAGAGGGGAATGAGAACAGACCAGATGAAGGAACCAGAGGGGAATGAGAACAGACCAGATGGAGGAACCAGAGGGGAATGAGAACAGACCAGATGAAGGAACCAGAGGGGAATGAGAACAGACCAGATGAAGGAACCAGAGAGGAATGAGAACAGACCAGATGAAGGAACCAGAGAGGAATGAGAACAGACCAGATGAAGGAACCAGAGAGGAATGAGAACAGACCAGATGAAGGAACCAGAGGGGAATGAGAACAGACCGGATGAAGGAACCAGAGAGGAATGAGAACAGACCGGATGAAGGAACCAGAGAGGAATGAGAACAGACCAGATGAAGGAACCAGAGAGGAATGAGAACAGACCAGATGAAGGAACCAGAGGGGAATGAGAACAGACCAGATGAAGGAACCAGAGGGGAATGAGAACAGACCGGATGAAGGAACCAGAGAGGAATGAGAACAGACCGGATGAAGGAACCAGAGGGGAATGAGAACAGACCGGATGAAGGAACCAGAGGGGAATGAGAACAGACCAGATGGAGGAACCAGAGGGGAATGAGAACAGACCAGATGAAGGAACCAGAGGGGAATGAGAACAGACCAGATGAAGGAACCAGAGGGGAATGAGAACAGACCAGATGAAGGAACCAGAGGGGAATGAGAACAGACCAGATGAAGGAACCAGAGGAGAATGAGAACAGACCAGATGAAGGAACCAGAGGGGAATGAGAACAGACCAGATGAAGGAACCAGAGGGGAATGAGAACAGACCGGATGAAGGAACCAGAGAGGAATGAGAACAGACCAGATGAAGGAACCAGAGAGGAATGAGAACAGACCGGATGAAGGAACCAGAGGGGAATGAGAACAGACCAGATGAAGGAACCAGAGGGGAATGAGAACAGACCGGATGAAGGAACCAGAGGGGAATGAGAACAGACCGGATGAAGGAACCAGAGGGGAATGAGAACAGACCGGATGAAGGAACCAGAGAGGAATGAGAACAGACCAGATGAAGGAACCAGAGAGGAATGAGAACAGACCGGATGAAGGAACCAGAGGGGAATGAGAACAGACCAGATGGAGGAACCAGAGGGGAATGAGAACAGACCGGATGAAGGAACCAGAGGGGAATGAGAACAGACCAGTTGAAGGAACCAGAGGGGAATGAGAACAGACCGGATGGAGGAACCAGAGGAGAATGAGAACAGACCGGATGAAGGAACCAGAGGGGAATGAGAACTGACCGGATGAAGGAACCAGAGAGGAATGAGAACAGACCGGATGAAGGAACCAGACGGGAATGAGAACAGACCAGATGAAGGAACCAGAGGAGAATGAGAACAAACCAGATGAAGGAACCAGAGGGGAATGAGAACAGACCAGATGAAGGAACCAGAGGGGAATGAGAACAGACCGGATGAAGGAACCAGAGAGGAATGAGAACAGACCAGATGAAGGAACCAGAGAGGAATGAGAACAGACCGGATGAAGGAACCAACCTTACCCTACAGACAGACACAATGAATACCTCTCTGTCTCTATATGACAGCTCCAGTCATATGAGGGGGGTGTCCCTCCCAGTAGGATGATACCTCTCTGTCTCTATATGACAGCTCCAGTCATATGAGGGGGGTGTCCCTCCCAGTAGGATGATACCTCTCTGTCTCTGTCTCTATATGACAGCTCCAGTCATATGAGGGGGGTGTCCCTCCCAGTAGGATGATACCTCTCTGTCTCTATATGACAGCTCCAGTCATATG
>NW_026290981.1:145000-157500 GCF_023373465.1 Oncorhynchus keta
CTGATACTGATACTCCATATACTGATACTGATACTGATACTGATACTGATACTCCTGATACTGATACTGATACTCCATATACTGATACTGATACTGATACTGATACTGATACTCCATATACTAATACTGATACTCCATATACTAATACTGATACTCCATATACTGATACTGATACTCCATATACTAATACTGATACTCCATATACTGATACTGATACTCCATATACTAATACTGATACTCCATATACTGATACTGATACTGATACTCCATATACTGATACTGATACTGATACTGATACTCCTGATACTGATACTGATACTCCATATACTGATACTGATACTGATACTGATACTCCATATACTGATACTGATACTCCATATACTGATACTGATACTGATACTCCATATACTGATACTGATACTCCATATACTGATACTGATACTCCATATACTGATACTGATACTCCTGATACTGATACTGATACTCCTGATACTGATACTCCATATACTGATACTGATACTCCATATACTGATACTGATACTCCATATACTGATACTCCATATACTGATACTGATACTGATACTCCATATACTGATACTGATACTCCATATACTGATACTGATACTCCTGATACTGATACTGATACTCCATATACTGATACTGATACTCCATATACTGATACTGATACTGATACTCCATATACTGATACTGATACTCCATATACTGATACTCCATATACTGATACTCCATATACTGATACTGATACTCCATATACTGATACTGATACTGATACTGATACTGATACTCCATATACTGATACTCCATATACTGATACTCCATATACTGATACTCCATATACTGATACTGATACTCCATATACTGATACTCCATATACTGATACTGATACTGATACTGATACTCCATATACTGATACTCCATATACTGATACTCCATATACTGATACTGCTACTGATACTCCATATACTGATACTGATACTCCATATACTGATACTCCATATACTGATACTGATACTGATACTCCATATACTGATACTGATACTCCATATACTGATACTGATACTCCATATACTGATACTCCATATACTGATACTGATACTGATACTGATACTCCATATACTGATACTGATACTGATACTGAAGAATTGCAATTGGGGGACGTACCTTATCCCACTGTAAGCTGAGTAACTTGGGTACTGAGTAACTTGGGTACTGTGTAACTTGGGTACTGAGTAACTTGGGTACTGAGTAACTTGGGTACTGAGTAACTTGGGTACTGAGTAACTTGGGTACTGAGTAACTTGGGTACTGAGTAACTTGGGTACTGAGTAACTTGGGTACTGAGTAACTTGGGTGCTGAGTAACTTGGGTACTGAGTAACTTGGGTACTGAGTAACTTGGGTACTGAGTAACTTGGGTACTGAGTAACTTGGGTACTGAGTAACTTGGGTACTGAGTAACTTGGGTACTGAGTAACTTGGGTACTGAGTAACTTGGGTACTGAGTAACTTGGGTACTGAGTAACTTGGGTACTGAGTAACTTGGGTACTGAGTAACTTGGGTACTGAGTAACTTGGGTACTGAGTAACTTGGGTACTGAGTAACTTGGGTACTGAGTAAATTGGGTACTGAGTAACTTGGGTACTGAGTAACTTGGGTACTGAGTAACTTGGGTACTGAGTAACTTGGGTACTGAGTAACTTTGGTACTGAGTAACTTGGGTACTGAGAGTAACTTTGGTACTGAGTAACTTGGGTACTGAGTAACTTGGGTACTGAGTAACTTGGGTACTGAGTAAATTGGGTACTGAGTAAATTGGGTACTGAGTAACTTGGGTACTGAGTAAATTGGGTACTGAGTAAATTGGGTACTGAGTAACTTGGGTACTGAGTAAATTGGGTACTGAGTAACTTGGGTACTGAGTAACTTGGGTACTGAGTACTGAGTAACTTGGGTACTGAGTAACTTGGGTACTGAGTAACTTGGGTACTGAGTAACTTGGGTACTGAGTAACTTGGGTACTGAGTAACTTGGGTACTGAGTAACTTGGGTACTGAGTAACTTGGCTACTGAGTAACTTGGGTACTGAGTAACTTGGGTACTGAGTAACTTGGGTACTGAGTAACTTGGGTACTGAGTAACTTGGGTACTGAGTCGACTGTTACCCCATTTCATTGATCCCCAATCCGTAGGTAAAACTGTACAGTGCAATATGAATGTCCATGCGCACAATAGGCTGACTGGGTGACAGGTGATTTCCTCACAGTCAAAAGTCCCGCGATAAGAGCATCGACATCATCCTCACTAATCCTTAAACCGGTCTGTTCATAACATCGGCTTTGGACAACAGGTCAACGGGTTTAACTACTAAATCATTATTATAATGAAATGACGTTCTTCTCCTCTCTTCTTCCCTTCTTCGCTCTTCTTCTCTCTTCTTCGCTCTTCTTCTCTCTTCTTCGCCTCTTCTTCTCTTCTTCGCTCTTCTTCTCTCTTCTTCTTCTGTGATCGTCGGAGCTCAGTGTGAATCTGCAGACAGACTGTAGAGGGTGTTGAAGCTCCATGGAGCAAAGTTCAGTAGAGCCCTTATCTTCTCCTCTTCTTCTCCCTTCTCTCTTCTCCTCTTCTCCTCATCTTCTTCTCCTCGGCGCTCAGTGTGAATTTACAGACAGACTGCAGAGCAGAGCGTGCACACACACAGTTTCAAGATGTTCAAATAATGATTGATTACCGCCAACAACCACTAGAGGGAGCTGAAGATCCATGGAGCAAAGTTCAGTAGAGGACCAGGCCTGTTCTCGTTCTCTCTCTCTCACTCTCACGCTCCCACACAAAGGGAACCACAGCCGACACCTGCCCAGTGACACGAGCCTGCCAGACGAGCTAATTAACTTCTCTGCTCGATTCGAGGCAAGTAACACTGAAATATGCATGAGAGCATCAGCTGTTCCGGATGTCTGTGTGATCACGCTCTCCGCAGCCGACTGGCAAGTGTCTTCACTGACATGTTCAACCTCTCCCCTGAGAGATGGCTCACATAAACACCCTCATCCCAGAAACCCTAGACCCACTCCAATTTGCATACCGCGCCCTAACAGATCCACAGAATATGCAATCTCTATTGCACTCCACTCTGCCCTTTCCCACCTGGACAAAAGGAACACCTATGTGAGAATGCTGTTGATTGACTACAGTGCAGCCTGTGTGTGGCCTACTACTACTACAGGCCCTGTGTGTGGCCTACTACTACTACAGGCCCTGTGTGTGGCCTACTACTACTACTACAGGCCCTGTGTGTGGCCTACTACTACTACAGGCCCTGTGTGTGGCCTACTACTACTACAGGCCCTGTGTGTGGCCTACTACTACTACAGGCCCTGTGTGTGGCCTACTACTACTACAGGCCCTGTGTGTGGCCTACTACTACTACAGGCCCTGTGTGTGGCCTACTACTACTACAGGCCCTGTGTGTGGCCTACTACTACTACAGGCCCTGTGTGTGGCCTACAACTACTACAGGCCCTGTGTGTGGCCTACTACTACTACAGGCCCTGTGTGTGGCCTACTACTACTACAGGCCCTGTGTGTGGCCTACTACTACTACAGGCCCTGTGTGTGGCCTACTACTACTACAGGCCCTGTGTGTGGCCTACTACTACTACAGGCCCTGTGTGTGGCCTACTACTACTACAGGCCCTGTGTGTGGCCTACTACTACTACAGGCCCTGTGTGTGGCCTACTACTACTACAGGCCCTGTGTGTGGCCTACTACTACTACAGGCCCTGTGTGTGGCCTACTACTACTACTACAGGCCCTGTGTATGGCCTACTACTACTACAGGCCCTGTGTATGGCCTACTACTACTACAGGCCCTGTGTGTGGCCTACTACTACTACAGGCCCTGTGTGTGGCCTACTACTACTACAGGCCCTGTGTGTGGCCTACTACTACAGGCCCTGTGTGTGGCCTACTACTACTACAGGCCCTGTGTGTGGCCTACTACTACTACAGGCCCTGTGTGTGGCCTACTACTACTACAGGCCCTGTGTGTGGCCTACTACTACTACAGGCCCTGTGTGTGGCCTACTACTACTACAGGCCCTGTGTGTGGCCTACTACTACAGGCCCTGTGTGTGGCCTACTACTACTACAGGCCCTGTGTGTGGCCTACTACTACTACTACAGGCCCTGTGTGTGGCCTACTACTACTACAGGCCCTGTGTGTGGCCTACTACTACTACAGGCCCTGTGTGTGGCCTACTACTACTACAGGCCCTGTGTGTGGCCTACTACTACTACAGGCCCTGTGTGTGGCCTACTACTACTACAGGCCCTGTGTGTGGCCTACTACTACTACAGGCCCTGTGTGTGGCCTACTACTACAGGCCCTGTGTGTGGCCTACTACTACTACAGGCCCTGTGTGTGGCCCTACTACACTACTACAGGCCCTGTGTGTGGCCCTACTACTACTACAGGCCCTGTGTATGGCCTACTACTACTACAGGCCCTGTGTGTGGCCTACTACTACTACAGGCCCTGTGTGTGGCCTACTACTACTACAGGCCCTGTGTGTGGCCTACTACTACAGGCCCTGTGTGTGGCCTACTACTACAGGCCCTACTACAGGCCCTGTGTGTGGCCTACTACTACTACTACAGGCCCTGTGTGTGGCCTACTACTACTACAGGCCCTGTGTGTGGCCTACTACTACTACAGGCCCTGTGTGTGGCCTACTACTACTACAGGCCCTGTGTGTGGCCTACTACTACAGGCCCTGTGTGTGGCCTACTACTACTACAGGCCCTGTGTGTGGCCTACTACTACTACTACAGGCCCTGTGTGTGGCCTACTACTACTACAGGCCCTGTGTGTGGCCTACTACTACTACAGGCCCTGTGTGTGGCCTACTACTACTACAGGCCCTGTGTGTGGCCTACTACTACTACAGGCCCTGTGTGTGGCCTACTACTACTACAGGCCCTGTGTGTGGCCTACTACTACTACAGGCCCTGTGTGTGGCCTACTACTACAGGCCCTGTGTGTGGCCTACTACTACAGGCCCTGTGTGTGGCCTACTACTACAGGCCCTGTGTGTGGCCTACTACTACAGGCCCTGTGTGTGGCCTACTACTACTACAGGCCCTGTGTGTGGCCTACTACTACTACAGGCCCTGTGTGTGGCCTACTACTACTACAGGCCCTGTGTGTGGCCTACTACTACTACTACAGGCCCTGTGTGTGGCCTACTACTACAGGCCCTGTACAGGTGTGTGGCCTACTACTACTACAGGCCCTGTGTGTGGCCCTACTACTACTACAGGCCCTGTGTGTGGCCTACTACTACTACAGGCCCTGTGTGTGGCCTACTACTACTACAGGCCCTGTGTGTGGCCTACTACTACTACAGGCCCTGTGTGTGGCCTACTACTACTACAGGCCCTGTGTGTGGCCTACTACTACTACAGGCCCTGTGTGTGGCCTACTACTTCTACAGGCCCTGTGTGTGGCCTACTACTACTACAGGCCCTGTGTGTGGCCTACTACTACTACAGGCCCTGTGTGTGGCCTACTACTACTACAGGCCCTGTGTGTGGCCTACTACTACTACAGGCCCTGTGTGTGGCCTACTACTACTACTACAGGCCCTGTGTGTGGCCTACTACTACTACAGGCCCTGTGTGTGGCCTACTACTACTACAGGCCCTGTGTGTGGCCTACTACTACTACAGGCCCTGTGTGTGGCCTACTACTACGAGCTGCCCAGTGACACGAGCCTACTACTACTCACTACAGGGCTGTAGTGGAGCAGGTTGAGAGCTTCAAGTTCCTTGGCGTCCACATCACCAACAAACTAACATTGTCCAAGGACACAATGACAGTCGTGAAGAGGACAAAACCTATTCCCCCTAAGGACACTGAAAAGATTTGGCATTGGTCCTCAGATCCTCAAAAGGTTCTACAGCTGCACCATCGAGAGCATCCTGACTGGTTACATCACTTCCTGGTATGACAACTGCTCGGCCTCCGACCGCAAGGCACCACAGAGGGTAATGCGTACGGCCCAGTACATCACTGGGGCCAAGCTTCCTGCCATCCAGGACCTCTATACCAGGCGGTGTCAGAGGAAGGCCCTAAAAATTATCAAAGACTCCAGCCAGCCTAGTCATAGACTGTTCTCTCTGTTACCGCACGGCAAGCGGTACCGGAGTGCCAAGTATAAGTCCAAGAGGCTTCTAAACAGCTTCTACCCCCCCAAGCCACAAGACTCCTGAACATCTAATCAATTGGCTACCCAGACTGACTATTTGCAGACTCCATGTATAAACTCCATGTATAAAGTCCATATATAAAGTCCATATATAAACTCCATATATAAACTCCATATATAAACTCCATGTATAAACTCCATATATAAACTCCATATATAAACTCCATATATAAACTCCATATATAAACTCCATATATAAACTCCATATATAAACTCCATGTATAAACTCCATGTATAAACTCCATATATAAACTCCATATATAAACTCCATATATAAACTCCATATATAAACTCCATATATAAACTCCATGTATAAACTCCATGTATAAACTCCATGTATAAACTCCATATATAAACTCCATGTATAAACTCCATATATAAACTCCATATATAAACTCCATATATAAACTCCATATATAAACTCCATCGACACTTCGAAATTTGACGTTTGAGAGACTGTGAGAGCATGTTGGTATCTCTGCCCTGAGACTGTGAGAGCATGTTGGTATCTCTGCCCTGAGACTGTGAGAGCATGTTGGTATCTCTGCCCTGAGACTGTGAGAGCATGTTGGTATCTCTGCCCTGAGACTGTGAGAGCACGTTGGTATCTCTGCCCTGAGACTGTGAGAGCATGTTGGTATCTCTGCCCTGAGACTGTGAGAGCACGTTGGTATCTCTGCCCTGAGACTGTGAGAGCATGTTGGTAGCTCTGCCAGGAGACTGTGAGAGCATGTTGGTAGCTCTGCCAGGAGACTGTGAGAGCATGTTGGTATCTCTGCCAGGAGACTGTGAGAGCATGTTGGTAGCTCTGCCCTGAGACTGTGAGAGCATGTTGGTATCTCTGCCCTGAGACTGTGAGAGCACGTTGGTATCTCTGCCAGGAGACTGTGAGAGCATGTTGGTATCTCTGCCCTGAGACTGTGAGAGCATGTTGGTAGCTCTGCCCTGAGACTGTGAGAGCATGTTGGTAGCTCTGCCCTGAGACTGTGAGAGCATGTTGGTAGCTCTGCCCTGAGACTGTGAGAGCATGTTGGTATCTCTGCCCTGAGACTGTGAGAGCACGTTGGTATCTCTGCCCTGAGACTGTGAGAGCATGTTGGTATCTCTGCCCTGAGACTGTGAGAGCATGTTGGTATCTCTGCCCTGAGACTGTGAGAGCATGTTGGTAGCTCTGCCCTGAGACTGTGAGAGCATGTTGGTAGCTCTGCCCTGAGACTGTGAGAGCATGTTGGTAGCTCTGCCCTGAGACTGTGAGAGCACGTTGGTATCTCTGCCCTGAGACTGTGAGAGCACGTTGGTAGCTCTGCCAGGAGACTGTGAGAGCATGTTGGTAGCTCTGCCAGGAGACTGTGAGAGCATGTTGGTATCTCTGCCAGGAGACTGTGAGAGCATGTTGGTAGCTCTGCCCTGAGACTGTGAGAGCATGTTGGTATCTCTGCCCTGAGACTGTGAGAGCACGTTGGTATCTCTGCCAGGAGACTGTGAGAGCATGTTGGTATCTCTGCCCTGAGACTGTGAGAGCATGTTGGTAGCTCTGCCCTGAGACTGTGAGAGCATGTTGGTATCTCTGCCCTGAGACTGTGAGAGCATGTTGGTAGCTCTGCCCTGAGACTGTGAGAGCATGTTGGTATCTCTGCCCTGAGACTGTGAGAGCACGTTGGTATCTATGCCCTGAGACTGTGAGAGCATGTTGGTATCTCTGCCCTGAGACTGTGAGAGCACGTTGGTAGCTCTGCCCTGAGACTGTGAGAGCATGTTGGTATCTCTGCCAGGAGACTGTGAGAGCATGTTGGTAGCTCTGCCCTGAGACTGTGAGAGCACGTTGGTAGCTCTGCCCTGAGACTGTGAGAGCATGTTGGTATCTCTGCCAGGAGACTGTGAGAGCATGTTGGTAGCTCTGCCCTGAGACTGTGAGAGCATGTTGGTAGCTCTGCCCTGAGACTGTGAGAGCATGTTGGTAGCTCTGCCCTGAGACTGTGAGAGCATGTTGGTATCTCTGCCCTGAGACTGTGAGAGCATGTTGGTAGCTCTGCCCTGAGACTGTGAGAGCATGTTGGTATCTCTGCCCTGAGACTGTGAGAGCATGTTGGTAGCTCTGCCCTGAGACTGTGAGAGCATGTTGGTATCTCTGCCCTGAGACTGTGAGAGCACGTTGGTATCTCTGCCCTGAGACTGTGAGAGCATGTTGGTAGCTCTGCCCTGAGACTGTGAGAGCACGTTGGTAGCTCTGCCCTGAGACTGTGAGAGCATGTTGGTATCTCTGCCAGGAGACTGTGAGAGCATGTTGGTAGCTCTGCCCTGAGACTGTGAGAGCATGTTGGTATCTCTGCCGGAAGACTGTGAGAGCATGTTGGTATCTCTGCCAGGAGACTGTGAGAGCATGTTAGTATCTCTGCCCTGAGACTGTGAGAGCATGTTGGTATCTCTGCCAGGAGACTGTGAGAGCATGTTGGTAGCTCTGCCCTGAGACTGTGAGAGCATGTTGGTATCTCTGCCCTGAGACTGTGAGAGCATGTTGGTATCTCTGCCAGGAGACTGTGAGAGCATGTTGGTATCTCTGCCAGGAGACTGTGAGAGCATGTTGGTAGCTCTGCCCTGAGACTGTGAGAGCATGTTGGTATCTCTGCCCTGAGACTGTGAGAGCATGTTGGTATCTCTGCCCTGAGACTGTGAGAGCATGTTGGTATCTCTGCCCTGAGACTGTGAGAGCACGTTGGTATCTCTGCCCTGAGACTGTGAGAGCATGTTGGTAGCTCTGCCCTGAGACTGTGAGAGCATGTTGGTAGCTCTGCCCTGAGACTGTGAGAGCATGTTGGTAGCTCTGCCCTGAGACTGTGAGAGCATGTTGGTATCTCTGCCCTGAGACTGTGAGAGCATGTTGGTAGCTCTGCCCTGAGACTGTGAGAGCATGTTGGTAGCTCTGCCCTGAGATTGTGAGAGCATGTTGGTATCTCTGCCCTGAGACTGTGAGAGCATGATGGTATCTCTGCCCTGAGACTGTGAGAGCATGTTGGTATCTCTGCCCTGAGACTGTGAGAGCATGTTGGTAGCTCTGCCAGGAGACTGTGAGAGCATGTTGGTAGCTCTGCCAGGAGACTGTGAGAGCATGTTGGTATCTCTGCCAGGAGACTGTGAGAGCATGTTGGTAGCTCTGCCCTGAGACTGTGAGAGCATGTTGGTATCTCTGCCCTGAGACTGTGAGAGCACGTTGGTATCTCTGCCAGGAGACTGTGAGAGCATGTTGGTAGCTCTGCCCTGAGACTGTGAGAGCATGTTGGTATCTCTGCCAGGAGACTGTGAGAGCATGTTGGTATCTCTGCCCTGAGACTGTGAGAGCATGTTGGTATCTCTGCCAGGAGACTGTGAGAGCATGTTGGTATCTCTGCCAGGAGACTGTGAGAGCATGTTGGTATCTCTGCCAGGAGACTGTGAGAGCATGTTGGTATCTCTGCCCTGAGACTGTGAGAGCATGTTGGTAGCTCTGCCCTGAGACTGTGAGAGCATGTTGGTATCTCTGCCGGAAGACTGTGAGAGCATGTTGGTATCTCTGCCAGGAGACTGTGAGAGCATGTTGGTATCTCTGCCCTGAGACTGTGAGAGCATGTTGGTATCTCTGCCAGGAGACTGTGAGAGCATGTTGGTAGCTCTGCCCTGAGACTGTGAGAGCATGTTGGTATCTCTGCCCTGAGACTGTGAGAGCATGTTGGTATCTCTGCCAGGAGACTGTGAGAGCATGTTGGTATCTCTGCCAGGAGACTGTGAGAGCATGTTGGTAGCTCTGCCCTGAGACTGTGAGAGCATGTTGGTATCTCTGCCCTGAGACTGTGAGAGCACGTTGGTATCTCTGCCCTGAGACTGTGAGAGCATGTTGGTATCTCTGCCCTGAGACTGTGAGAGCACGTTGGTATCTCTGCCCTGAGACTGTGAGAGCATGTTGGTAGCTCTGCCCTGAGACTGTGAGAGCATGTTGGTAGCTCTGCCCTGAGACTGTGAGAGCATGTTGGTATCTCTGCCCTGAGACTGTGAGAGCATGTTGGTAGCTCTGCCCTGAGACTGTGAGAGCATGTTGGTAGCTCTGCCCTGAGACTGTGAGAGCATGTTGGTAGCTCTGCCCTGAGACTGTGAGAGCATGTTGGTATCTCTGCCCTGAGACTGTGAGAGCATGTTGGTATCTCTGCCCTGAGACTGTGAGAGCATGTTGGTAGCTCTGCCAGGAGACTGTGAGAGCATGTTGGTATCTCTGCCCTGAGACTGTGAGAGCACGTTGGTATCTCTGCCCTGAGACTGTGAGAGCATGTTGGTAGCTCTGCCAGGAGACTGTGAGAGCATGTTGGTAGCTCTGCCAGGAGACTGTGAGAGCATGTTGGTATCTCTGCCAGGAGACTGTGAGAGCATGTTGGTAGCTCTGCCCTGAGACTGTGAGAGCATGTTGGTATCTCTGCCCTGAGACTGTGAGAGCACGTTGGTATCTCTGCCAGGAGACTGTGAGAGCACGTTGGTATCTCTGCCCTGAGACTGTGAGAGCACGTTGGTATCTCTGCCAGGAGACTGTGAGAGCACGTTGGTATCTCTGCCAGGAGACTGTGAGAGCACGTTGGTATCTCTGCCCTGAGACTGTGAGAGCATGTTGGTAGCTCTGCCAGGAGACTGTGAGAGCATGTTGGTAGCTCTGCCAGGAGACTGTGAGAGCATGTTGGTAGCTCTGCCCTGAGACTGTGAGAGCACGTTGGTATCTCTGCCCTGAGACTGTGAGAGCATGTTGGTAGCTCTGCCCTGAGACTGTGAGAGCATGTTGGTAGCTCTGCCCTGAGACTGTGAGAGCATGTTGGTAGCTCTGCCGGGAGACTGTGAGAGCATGTTGGTAGCTCTGCCAGGAGACTGTGAGAGCATGTTGGTAGCTCTGCCCTGAGACTGTGAGAGCATGTTGGTAGCTCTGCCGGGAGACTGTGAGAGCATGTTGGTAGCTCTGCCGGGAGACTGTGAGAGCATGTTGGTAGCTCTGCCGGGAGACTGTGAGAGCATGTTGGTAGCTCTGCCCTGAGACTGTGAGAGCACGTTGGTATCTCTGCCCTGAGACTGTGAGAGCACGTTGGTATCTCTGCCCTGAGACTGTGAGAGCATGTTGGTATCTCTGCCCTGAGACTGTGAGAGCATGTTGGTATCTCTGCCCTGAGACTGTGAGAGCATGTTGGTAGCTCTGCCAGGAGACTGTGAGAGCATGTTGGTATCTCTGCCCTGAGACTGTGAGAGCATGTTGGTATCTCTGCCAGGAGACTGTGAGAGCACGTTGGTATCTCTGCCCTGAGACTTTGAGAGCACGTTGGTATCTCTGCCAGGAGACTGTGAGAGCACGTTGGTATCTCTGCCAGGAGACTGTGAGAGCACGTTGGTATCTCTGCCCTGAGACTATGAGAGCATGTTGGTAGCTCTGCCAGAAGACTGTGAGAGCATGTTGGTAGCTCTGCCAGGAGACTGTGAGAGCATGTTGGTAGCTCTGCCCTGAGACTGTGAGAGCACGTTGGTATCTCTGCCCTGAGACTGTGAGAGCATGTTGGTAGCTCTGCCCTGAGACTGTGAGAGCATGTTGGTAGCTCTGCCCTGAGACTGTGAGAGCATGTTGGTAGCTCTGCCGGGAGACTGTGAGAGCATGTTGGTAGCTCTGCCAGGAGACTGTGAGAGCATGTTGGTAGCTCTGCCCTGAGACTGTGAGAGCATGTTGGTAGCTCTGCCGGGAGACTGTGAGAGCATGTTGGTAGCTCTGCCGGGAGACTGTGAGAGCATGTTGGTAGCTCTGCCCTGAGACTGTGAGAGCACGTTGGTATCTCTGCCCTGAGACTGTGAGAGCACGTTGGTATCTCTGCCCTGAGACTGTGAGAGCATGTTGGTATCTCTGCCCTGAGACTGTGAGAGCATGATGGTATCTCTGCCCTGAGACTGTGAGAGCATGTTGGTATCTCTGCCCTGAGACTGTGAGAGCATGTTGGTAGCTCTGCCAGGAGACTGTGAGAGCATGTTGGTAGCTCTGCCAGGAGACTGTGAGAGCATGTTGGTAGCTCTGCCCTGAGACTGTGAGAGCATGTTGGTAGCTCTGCCGGGAGACTGTGAGAGCATGTTGGTAGCTCTGCCAGGAGACTGTGAGAGCATGTTGGTAGCTCTGCCCTGAGACTGTGAGAGCATGTTGGTAGCTCTGCCGGGAGACTGTGAGAGCATGT
>NW_026290981.1:165000-167500 GCF_023373465.1 Oncorhynchus keta
TAGGAACCAACGTCTAATTAATCTGATCCTAGATCTGTGGTTAGGAACCAACGTCTAATTAATCTGATCCAAGGTCTGTGGTTAGGAACCAACGTCTAATTCATCTGATCCTAGATCTGTGGTTAGGAACCAACGTCTAATTAATCTGATCCAAGATCTGTGGTTAGGAACCAACGTCTAATTCATCTGATCCTAGATCTGTGGTTAGGAACCAACGTCTAATTCATCTGATCCTAGATCTGTGGTTAGGAACCAACGTCTAATTCATCTGATCCTAGATCTGTGGTTAGGAACCAACGTCTAATTCATCTGATCCTAGATCTGTGGTTAGGAACCAACGTCTAATTAATCTGATCCTAGATCTGTGGTTAGGAACCAACGTCTAATTAATCTGATCCAAGATCTGTGGTTAGGAACCAACGTCTAATTAATCTGATCCTAGATCTGTGGTTAGGAACCAACGTCTAATTCATCTGATCCTAGATCTGTGGTTAGGAACCAACGTCTAATTCATCTGATCCTAGATCTGTGGTTAGGAACCAACGTCTAATTAATCTGATCCTAGATCTGTGGTTAGGAACCAACGTCTAATTAATCTGATCCTAGATCTGTGGTTTGGAACCAACGTCTAATTAATCTGATCCTAGATCTGTGGTTAGGAACCAACGTCTAATTCATCTGATCCTAGATCTGTGGTTAGGAACCAACGTCTAATTCATCTGATCCTAGATCTGTGGTTTGGAACCAACGTCTAATTAATCTGATCCTAGATCTGTGGTTAGGAACCAACGTCTAATTCATCTGATCCTAGATCTGTGGTTAGGAACCAACGTCTAATTCATCTGATCCTAGATCTGTGGTTAGGAACCAACGTCTAATTCATCTGATCCTAGATCTGTGGTTAGGAACCAACGTCTAATTCATCTGATCCTAGATCTGCGGTTAGGAACCAACGTCTAATTCATCTGATCCTAGATCTGTGGTCAGGAACCAACGTCTAATTCATCTGATCCTAGATCTGTGGTTAGGAACCAACGTCTAATTAATCTGATCCTAGATCTGTGGTTAGGAACCAACGTCTAATTCATCTGATCCTAGATCTGTGGTTAGGAACCAATGTCTAATTCATCTGAACCAAGATCTGCGGTTAGGAACCAACCCCCTTTGCCAATTATTCCTGTGCCCCCCCCCTGCACTAGGGGATGAGGTTGAGGGGTAGTTACCCCCCTGCACTAGGGGATGAGGTTAAGGGGTTTTAAAAGGGGGATCTGATCCTAGATCTGTGGTTAGGAACCAACGTCTAATTTCAACCCCCTTTGCCAATTATCCCTGGAGGTTGCAGAGAGGTCAAAGTTCATAATGCCTCTTCCTCTCTCATCATCATCCAGCTCCCATCCAATCATCTCCTAGGCCCCGCCTCCCTCAGACGGGCGTGGTTCTCCTATTGGCCTCGTCTTTGCCGTAGTCCTTGGTATTGGCCAGAGTACCGCCCTGTAGAAACTCCCTCTCTGAATTGAGCACTCCCCCATGACGGCCTTAGATCCGGCTTCGCTGGGGGTGAGCGTGTACATGGAGAGGTCGGAGGCTGTTCCCGGGACGCTGTAACCCCCCTTCCCAAAATTGATTCATTGGGTTACAAGCAATTCCATCAAATTCCCCCCACAAAATCATTTCATTATACTGGTTCCGTTAAATAATGGCTCCAAACTGAACTTAACATGAAATGGAAGCCTTAAACAGGTTTCAGTCCAGAAGTGAAACTCTGCATGGTGAATCCAGATTCAGTCCAGAAGTGAAACTCTGCATGGTGAAACCAGATTCAGTCCAGAAGTGAAACTCTGCATGATGAATCCAGATTCAGTCCAGAAGTGAAACTCTGCATGATGAATCCAGATTCAGTCCAGAAGTGAAACTCTGCATGATGAATCCAGATTCAGTCCAGAAGTGAAACTCTGCATGATGAATCCAGATTCAGTCCAGTCCAGAAGTGAAACTCTGCATGATGAATCCAGATTCAGTCCAGAAGTGAAACTCTGCATGATGAATCCAGATTCAGTCCAGTCCAGAAGTGAAACTCTGCATGGTGAATCCAGATTCAGTCCAGAAGTGGAACTCTGCATGGTGAATCCAGATTCAGTCCAGAAGTGAAACTCTGCATGATGAATCCAGATTCAGTCCAGAAGTGAAACTCTGCATGGTGAATCCAGATTCAGTCCAGTCCAGAAGTGAAACTCTGCATGGTGAATCCAGATTCAGTCCAGAAGTGAAACTCTGCATGATGAATCCAGATTCAGTCCAGAAGTGAAACTCTGCATGATGAATCCAGATTCAGTCCAGAAGTGAAACTCTGCATGGTGAATCCAGATTCAGTCCAGAAGTGAAACTCTGCATGGTGAATCCAGATTCAGTCCAGAAGTGAAACTCTGCATGGTGAATCCAGATTCAGACCAGAAGTGAAACTCTGCATGGTGAATCCAGATTCAGTCCAGAAGTGAAACTC
>NW_026290981.1:170000-177500 GCF_023373465.1 Oncorhynchus keta
AGTCAGAGGAGAGAAATAACCCCTCCATCCCTCTCCTCTCATCCTCAAACTCTTCTGTGTCTCTTCCCAGGAAGCAGAGGAGAGAAATTAAAATAACAAAATTATATTCATCATTGTAACCATAACCACTTCCTCCCTCTCTCTTTCCCTCCTCTCCTCCTCGAACTCTAAACCCGGTCTCTTCCCAGAAAGCGGAAGAGGAGAGAAATTAATCAACAAATCATGACGATCATCGTCGTTCATAACCCCCCTCCCTAGATACCAGAAAGAATTACAACGTGGCTGCTATGAACGTGAACTGGGTTTTTTTCTACGTTTTGATCACAGAGTGTATTCATTCCGGCCGTTTCTGTTTCGGTAAAAAACATTTATTTTTCTGAAACAGAAGCCGAACGGAAACGAAATGGGGATTAAAAACATTCCTTGGAATTTTGTCCGATAGAAACTCCAAGTTTTACAACTGTAGGACTAATGATTACACCCTAAGATCAGCTAGATGCAGACGAGTGTCTGTCCATTGTGTTACTGTTGGACTAATGATTACACGCTAAGATCAGCTAGATGCAGACAAGAGTAAACCCTATTGTTGTTACATGAACTGGGTGAATATGAATGACAGTAACCCGCTCCCTCCCTCCCTCCCTCCCTCCCTCCCTCCCTCCCCTCCCCTCCCTCCCTCCCTCCCCTCCCTCCCTCTCCCTCCCCTCCCTCTCACCCTCCCCTCCCACCCTCCCTCCCCTCCCTCTCGCCCCCCCCCTCCCCTCCCACCCTCCCTCCCCTCCCTCTCCCCCTCCCCTCCCCCCTCCCTCCCTCCCTCCCTCCCTCACCCTCCCCCCTCTCTCCAATCAGTCATATAGTTTCCCTTTCATTTTGAAACACGAGCTTCGTGGTCCACGACAGGTCCATTAAACACGAAACTAAAAGCTTCGATCATTCCTGTACCCAAATTCCTCTCTCGCCCTCCCCTCCCTCTCGCCCTCCCCTCCCCTCCCTCCCTCTCGCCGTTGAAACAACGAGTGCCATAATAACCCCAGATGCTGTTGGAACAACAAGTGCCATAATAACCCCAGATGCTGTTGGAACAACAAGTGCCATAATAACCCCAGATGCTGTTGGAACAACGAGTGCCATAATAACCCCAGATGCTGTTGGAACAGCGAGTGCCATAATAACCCCAGATGCTGTTGGAACAACAAGTGCCATAATAACCCCAGATGCTGTTGGAACAGCGAGTGCCATAATAACCCCAGATGCTGTTGGAACAGCGAGTGCCATAATAACCCCAGATGCTGTTGGAACAACGAGTGCCATAATAACCCCAGATGCTGTTGGAACAGCGAGTGCCATAATAACCCCAGATGCTGTTGGAACAACGAGTGCCATAATAACCCCAGATGCTGTTGGAACAACAAGTGCCATAATAACCCCAGATGCTGTTGGAACAACAAGTGCCATAATAACCCCAGATGCTGTTGGAACAACGAGTGCCATAATAACCCCAGATGCTGTTGGAACAGCGAGTGCCATAATAACCCCAGATGCTGTTGGAACAGCGAGTGCCATAATAACCCCAGATGCTGTTGGAACAACGAGTGCCATAATAACCCCAGATGCTGTTGGAACAACGAGTGCCATAATAACCCCAGATGCTGTTGGAACAGCATTTCTTGTGGTTGTATTTCTATCAAAAGCCTCACTCTGGGGCCAGACCGTCAACACTGTTACGATTATGGGCCTAAAGGGGAATGTTTCCTTAAGGGCCTGACCTTGGGGTCAGTCAATAATGGTTTTTCAGAGGAAGCTGATCCTAGATCTGTATACTTAAGGTGCACGTCACCGAAGAAGAGAGATAAGATAATGTAATGCTTTATTGTAGAGAACTTCCTGTTTGGAGGGAGGAATAAAATGAGCAGCACTCGAGGGTACGCCAACACAGATCATGTGATTTACTCGAACACTTCAGAGAAAACAAAAGCAATGTCATACTAATACCACACTAGGAATATATATATATATATATAGGAAGCCTTGTGGTTAGACTAGTAACCGTGGCTAGTAGTGATAGAGAGATGAGACCTGGGTTCTATCAGGTGGTCTATATATATATATATATAGTGGCAGTAGTAGTGGCTGGTAGTGATGGAGAGATGAGACCTGGGTTCTATCAGGTGGTCTATATATATATATAGTAGCAGTAGTAGTGGCTAGTAGTGATAGAGAGATGAGACCTGGGTTCTATCAGGTGGTCAATATATATATATATATATATATATATAGTGGCAGTAGTAGTGGCTGGTAGTGATAGAGAGATGAGACCTGGGTTCTATATATATATATATATATATATATCTGTATACTTATATATATATATATATATAAACCCAGGTCTCATTCTAGATCACTACCAGTTTGGAGGGAGGAATATATATATAGTGGCAGTAGTAGTGGCTAGTAGTGATAGAGAGATGAGACCTGGGTTCTATCAGGTGGTCTATATATATATATATATAGTAGCAGTAGTAGTGGCTAGTAGTGATAGTAGTGATAGAGAGATGAGACCTGGGTTCTATCAGGTGGTCTATATATATATATATATATATATATATATAGTGGCAGTAGTAGTGGCTAGTAGTGATAGAGAGATGAGACCTGGGTTCTATCAGGTGGTCTATATATATATATATATATAGTAGCAGTAGTAGTGGCTAGTACTGATAGAGAGATGAGACCTGGGTTCTATCAGGTGGTCTATATATATATATATATATAGTGGCAGTAGTAGTGGCTGGTAGTGATAGAGAGATGAGACCTGGGTTCTATCAGGTGGTCTATATATATATATATATATAGTAGCAGTAGTAGTGGCTGGTAGTGATAGAGAGATGAGACCTGGGTTCTATATATATATACATATATATATATATATATAGTGGCAGTAGTAGTGGCTAGTAGTGATAGAGAGATGAGACCTGGGTTCTATCAGGTGGTCTATATATATATATATATATATAGTGGCAGTAGTAGTGGCTAGTAGTGATAGAGAGATGAGACCTGGGTTCTATCAGGTGGTCTATATATATATATATATATAGTGGCAGTAGTAGTGGCTGGTAGTGATAGAGAGATGAGACCTGGGTTCTATCAGGTGGTCTATATATGTATATATATAGTTGCAGTAGTAGTGGCTGGTAGTGATAGAGAGATGAGACCTGGGTTCTATATATATATACATATATATATATATATAGTGGCAGTAGTAGTGGCTAGTAGTGATAGAGAGATGAGACCTGGGTTCTATCAGGTGGTCTATATATATATATATATATATAGTAGCAGTAGTAGTGGCTAGTACTGATAGAGAGATGAGACCTGGGTTCTATCAGGTGGTCTATATATATATATATATATATATATATATATATATATATATATAGTGGCAGTAGTAGTGGCTGGTAGTGATAGAGAGATGAGACCTGGGTTCTATATATATATATATATATATATATATATATATATATATATATATATATATATATATAGTGGCAGTAGTAGTGGCTAGTAGTGATAGAGAGATGAGACCTGGGTTCTATCAGGTGGTCTATATATATATATATATATATATATATATATATATATAGTAGCAGTAGTAGTGGCTAGTAGTGATAGGATAGAGAGATGAGACCTGGGTTCTATCAGGTGGTATATATATATATAGTGGCAGTAGTAGTATAGTAGTGATAGAGAGATGAGACCTGGGTTCTATCAGGTGGTAGTGGCTAGTAGTGGTGATAGTAGTGATAGAGAGATGAGACCTGGGTTCTATCAGGTGGTATATATATATATATATATATATATATATATATATATATATATATATATATATATATATATATATATATATAGTGGCAGTAGTAGTGGCTAGTAGTGATAGAGAGATGAGACCTGGGTTCTATCAGGTGGTCTATATATATATATATATAGTGGCAGTAGTCGTGGCTAGTAGTGATAGAGAGATGAGACCTGGGTTCTATCAGGTGGTCTATATATATATATATATATAGTGGCAGTAGTAGTGGCTAGTAGTGATAGAGAGATGAGACCTGGGTTCTATCAGGTGGTCTATATATATATATATATACAGTGCCTTGCGAAAGTATTCGGCCCCCTTGAACTTTGCGACATTTCAGGCTTCAAACATAAAGATATAAAACTGTATTTTTTTGTGAAGAATCAACAACAAGTGGGACACAATCATGAAGTGGAACGACATTTATTGGATATTTCAAACTTTTTTAACAAATAAAAAACTGAAACCAAACTAGGAATATATATTTATATATATATATAGGAAGCCTAGTGGTTAGACTAGTAACCGAAAGGTTGCAAGTTCAAATCCCCCGACCTGACAAGGTAGAAATCTGTCGTTCCGCCCCTGAACAAGACAGTTAACCCACTGTTCCCCTGAACAAGGCAGTGAACCCACTGTTACCCTGAACAAGGCAGTTAACCCACTGTTCCCCTGAACAAGGCAGTTTAACCCACTGTTCCCCTGAACAAGGCAGTGAACCCACTGTTCCCCTGAACAAGGCAGTTAACCCACTGTTCCCCTGAACAAGGCAGTTAACCCCACTGTTCCCCTGAACAAGGCAGTTAACCCAGTGTTCCCCTGAACAAGGCAGTTAACCCACTGTTCCCCTGAACAAGGCAGTTAACCCACTGTTCCCCTGAACAAGGCAGTGAACCCACTGTTCCCCTGAACAAGGCAGTTAACCCACTGTTCCCCTGAACAAGGCAGTTAACCCCACTGTTCCCCTGAACAAGGCAGTTAACCCACTGTACCCCTGAACAAGACTGTATTTATTTATTTTGCTCCTTTGCACCCCATTATTTCTATCTCTACTTTGCACATTCTTCCACTGCAAAACTACCATTCCAGTGTTTTACTTGCTATATTGTATTTACTTTGCCACCATGGCCTTTTTTGCCTTTACCTCCCTTTCACCTCATTTGCTCACATCGTATATAGACTTGTTTATACTGTATTATTGACTGTATGTTTGTTTTACTCCATGTGTAACTCTGTGTTGTTGTACCTGTCGAACTGCTTTGCTTTATCTTGGCCAGGTCGCAATTGTAAATGAGAACTTGTTCTCAACTAGCCTACCTGGTTAAATAAAGGTGTTCTCAACTAGCCTACCTGGTTAAATAAAGGTGTTCTCAACTGGCCTACCTGGTTAAATAAAGGTGTTCTCAACTAGCCTACCTGGTTAAATAAAGGATAAATAAAAATAAAATAAAATGTCTCAAACTCCGGTTGTGGGGGATTGTGGGGGATGGGGAGCGGCGGGTGCAGCACCGGTGTCGTGAGGGGCTGAAACAGTCACCGGCAGGGAATTGAGAACAACTTAAATACAAATAACTTTAAAGCATTACTAGTAGCAGTTTTCAAGGGTATCTATACTCCGCTATTTATATTTTGGACATATTTAGATTTTATTTCACTACATTCCTGACGAAAAGTATATACATTTTACCGAATCCCTTTTCCCCCCCTGACACTCAACATATATTTACAATTATTTTACGCAAACCAGACTGAACCATTCTCTTTTAAATGTTCTTTTACGGAAAAACGTTTCAAATTATTTATACTGATTGACATTGACATTGACGTTTACTCAAGTAGACGACTTCTGTCATGAACGTTTAAAAAGATTATGCAACAAAAGGCAGTTCCGAAAACCATCGGCCGCTTCTCCGAATCACTAGTGTATTATGGGGGAAGGGCATCAGATAAACTGAAACTGACGTGGATTCCTGCTTCACAACGAGACTGTTTGAAAAGCGAAGAGACTCGTTCTTTTCTGTGAAGCGACAGTTTTACTATAAATGTTGACTGGAAGCGAAACCCGCCCAGAGAGAAGCTGGAGAGACACCCCTGGCGGAGGAGGACAGTTACTGAGGATTTCTCAGAAACGGCGTTCACTTTAAAACGAAAGCGAAACGTATGTGTGTTGGTGTAGTTAGTGTACGGGTCCTGAACGTTTATTTAACTCCTTACCGATCACCAGCGGACAGATGATCAAACCAACAGAGAGAGAGAGAGAGAGAGAGAGAGTAAGAGAGGATGTGAAAGACAATGTGGATATACTATACCGTTGGATTACCGCGTCTTCTCTCTACTAGTTTGAACGTTTATTGATGATCAAGAACAGGATTAATACCGCGGTGATTCTGTGATTAAAAACGGATTCTGCGTCGGAAAATATAAAAAGTGCATCAGAAAAAAAACTACATTGCACTCGTTTTGCAAAACGGTAAGAATATTTTAACGTGGCTGCCTATTGCGGATTTTTACCTTTTTTTCTTCTTCTTTCAAATAGATTTTAGTTTTGTTTCGCAACATTGACTATTGTGCAATTCAATTGCGCCGTAATAAAGCAACCTGACAATACACAATTTTCTACATAATAAATCACATATTGTCATATTTTTTTTGTGTGTGGGGGGGGACTAGACAACAGTCAACATGACCACCAGCATAATATACTCATTAAAAACACGATTCCCCACTTTGCTTTATAGCATTAAGGTTGGGGCCAGTGAAACAGGACGAACTAGGATACATCTTCTACTAATATCTACTACTAACATAAACTACAACATTATTGTCTAGAGTCTAGTGAACTGTGAACAGCTTTAGTGCTGGGATGGTTTAAATCAATGTCAATTTACTTCGCTAGGATGGAGAATGTTTACGATCCACGTTTGTTCTCTTGGCAACAGTTGTCATTTTTTTAAAGGTTTGACCCAACATCTGTGGGACTATCAGTTAGTTAAATGGTTGGTAGGCAGACGGATACAGACAGACCCAGCAGGTTGGTAGGTAGGTAGGCAGACAGACCCAGCAGGTAGGCAGACGGATACAGACAGACCCAGCAGGTTGGTAGGTAGGTAGGTAGGCAGACAGATACAGACAGACCCAGCAGGTTGGTAGGTAGGCAGGCAGACAGACCCAGCAGGTAGGCAGACGGATACAGACAGACCCAGCAGGTTGGTAGGTAGGTAGGCAGACAGACCCAGCAGGTAGGCAGACGGATACAGACAGACCCAGCAGGTTGGTAGGTAGGTAGGCAGACAGATACAGACAGACCCAGCAGGTTGGTAGGTAGGTAGGCAGACAGATACAGACAGACCCAGCAGGTTGGTAGGTAGGTAGGCAGACAGATACAGACAGACCCAGCAGGTGGGTAGGTAGGTAGGCAGACAGATGCAGACAGTCCCTGGGGGATGGGAGAGAGGCAGACAGACCCAGCAGGTTGGTAGGTAGGTAGGCAGACAGATACAGACAGACCCAGCAGGTTGGTAGGTAGGTAGGCAGACAGATACAGACAGACCCAGCAGGCAGATACAGACAGATCCAGCAGGTTGGTAGGTAGGCAGGCAGACGGATACAGACAGACCCAGCAGGTTGGTAGGTAGGTAGACAGACCCAGCAGG
>NW_026290981.1:182500-196147 GCF_023373465.1 Oncorhynchus keta
GGGTTTTTATTTCCTTGGTTTTCTGGGCCTTTCTAGGGGTTTTATTTCCTTGGTTTTCTGGGCCTTTCTAGGGGGGTTTTATTTCCTTGGTTTACTGGGCCTTTCTAGGGGTTTCTATTTCCTTGGTTTTCTGGGCCTTTCTAGGGTTTTATTTCCTTGGTTTTCTGGGGTTTTTATTTCCTATCCACCGTGTGCCTCTACATCTGCATTTCTGGCTGTTTCTTTGTGTTTTTAGGTCCGGGTTTCTGTATAAGCACAAAAGGCTTTTATAAAAATAAATTTGATTGATCAAATGTTATTTATATAAACCTTCACAACAATAATTGTCAGAGTAAAGGAACAGAGAACAGCTGTCATTAATGTATTAAACTGATAAATAAAGAGATTTCAAAATCCAACGAGATGACATGAAGTTAAAGGAGAAGTCATTTTTATTTTACAACCAAATCTTTTTGATGTTAATTCTGTCCTCCTCTTCCTCCTCCTCCTCCTCTCGCAGGCTCACAGTCGACTGAAGGACGTTGCCACGGAACGTTCTTGATCCGGGACAGTCGTCAGAAAGACGTCTTCTTCGCGCTGTCCTATCGCGCGGCCAGCGGCCCGGTCAGCGTACGCATCGTCTATAAGGGACAACGGTTCAGCCTGGCAGGAAGTGAGCACTCTTTCCTTGCCTCTTCCTCCTGCTCGAACACTACATTCATTCCTCTAAGAAAGCCTGACCGTTCCGTACAGGAAGCGGCGCTCTACGCTCCAGGAACTGCAGGAAACAGGTCGCGGAGTCGTGCGGCGGCGAGGTGGAACGGGTCGCCAGGGTCCCCGTCAACCCAGTTCTAAAACACTTCCTGTTAGAGTTCCCGTACAGGATATGATGTCACAGGGGATGCCGTTGAGGCGGGACTGATTTGGATCGGGTCGGTACTGAAGGGTACGTACAGGATATGACGTCACAGGGGATGCCGTTGAGGCGGGACTTGATTTGGATCGGGTCGGTACCGAAGGGTTTTTCGGATCGGTCGCTTTGAAACTAGAGACCGGTCGTGGTTAGAAACGAGGTCAGAGTTCAAAACCACACCCTGTTCTCTAAACGGTGCACTACTCGACAGGGTCATAGGTCACACTTGGTCTGGGTCTGGGTTTGTCCGGTTTGGTGGTGGTCCCTGGAGGATTTTAAGGGACCGGGCGGCTGCATTAAAGAACCACCACCGGGGTTCTGGTTGTGTTCTGATCCGGGTCGCTGACCCTGTGAGGTGGACGGTTTGGTGGTGGACTGGTTCTGCCGTTGTAGGCAGGGCTGGGTTCGCTGTAGCACAACAACTCAAGCATCAATACTTTACAATGTTTACAACGACCAGGAATGTTTACGCTACACAATATTACAGTACTGTATGTATAACTGTGTACTCTCTGGTACTAACGGGTATAACTGTGTACTCTCTGGTACTAACGGGTACAACTGTGTACTCTCTGGTACTAACGGGTACAACTGTGTACTCTCTGGTACTAATGGGTACAACTGTGTACTCTCTGGTACTAATGGGTACAACTGTGTACTCTCTGGTACTAATGGGTACAACTGTGTACTCTCTGGTACTAATGGGTACAACTGTGTACTCTCTGGTACTAATGGGTACAACTGTGTACTCTCTGGTACTAATGGGTAATGTACTCTTTGGTACTACAACTGTGTACTCTCTGGTACTAATGGGTACAACTGTGTACTCTCTGGTACTAACGGGTACAACTGTGTACTATGTAGTACTGGCGGGTATAACTGTGTACTCTCTGGTACTAACGGGTATAACTGTGTACTCTCTGGTACTAATGGGTACAACTGTGTACTCTCTGGTACTAATGGGTATAACTGTGTACTATGTAGTACTGGCGGGTATAACTGTGTACTTTGTAGTACTAGCGGGTATAACTGTACTTTGTAGTACTAATGAGTAACTGTGTACTATGTAGTACTAATGAGTATAATCAGTACTTTGTAGTACTAATGAGTAACTGTGTACTATGTAGTACTAATGAGTATAACTGTGTACTATGTAGTACTAATGAGTATAACTGTGTACTAATGAGTAACTGTGTACTATGTAGTACTAATGAGTATAACTGTGTACTATGTGTACTATGCATCATATCTGCTGTGCAGACTACCTCTAGGGGTGTTTTAATGGATAATAAATATGACATTTATATTTCAGTCTTCCTGTCGGTCTGTGTGTTGCTGTTAGACAATATTTTATTCTCTAATGCTCCTTATCAGTTAACAACAAATTCTTATTTTACAATGACGGTCCTACCCCCAGACAGAGAGACGGACAGACAGAGACGGACAGACAGAGAGACGGACAGACAGACAGGTATAAGACAGAGAGACAGGTGTGACAGAGAGACAGGTATAACAGACAGAGAGACAGTGTGTGTGGTTGCTGTGACAACACTGGGTACAGTAGCTAACCGCAGTGACACATCAATGTGACAGATGGGCTGAGCTATGATAGTAAACGCTCTGTGTGTGTGTGTGTGGGGGGGGTCTATTACAGGAACATGTGGAGAAGTGAAGAATCAGAAGGTCTGTCAGTAAACATGTTTCTGTCAGAAGAAGGGAGGGGACCAGAATGTCTCGGTGTGTGTGTCTGTGTGTGTGTGGTTAGTCAGAACGGCCCAGTAATGACTAATAAAAGGTGAAAGGTCGATAACCTTATGATCTGATAATAATGGAGAGGAGGGAAACACAGAACCAGACGACTGGTCACATGACTAAATACAGAACCAGACGACTGGTCACATGACTAAATACAGAACCAGACGACTGGTCACATGACTAAATACAGAACCAGACGCAACTGGTCACATGACTAAATACAGAACCAGACGACTGGTCACATGACTAAATACAGAACCAGACGACTGGTCACATGACTAAATACAGAACCAGACGACTGGTCACATGACTAAATACAGAACCAGACGACTGGTCACATGACTAAATACAGAACCAGACGACTGGTCACATGACTAAATACAGAACCAGACGACTGGTCACATGACTAAATACAGAACCAGACGACTGGTCACATGACTAAATACAGAACCAGACGACTGGTCACATGACTAAATACAGAACCAGACGACTGGTCACATGACTAAATACAGAACCAGACGACTGGTCACATGACTAAATACAGAACCAGACGACTGGTCACATGACTAAATACAGAACCAGACGACTGGTCACATGACTAAATACAGAACCAGACGACTGGTCACATGACTAAATACAGAACCAGACGACTGGTCACATGACTAAAAATACAGAACCAGACGACTGGTCACATGACTAAATACAGAACCAGACGACTGGTCACATGACTAAATACAGAACCAGACGACTGGTCACATGATTAAATACAGAACCAGACGACTGGTCACATGACTAAATACAGAACCAGACGACTGGTCACATGACTAAATACAGAACCAGACGACTGGTCACATGACTAAATACAGAACCAGACGACTGGTCACATGACTAAATACAGAACCAGACGACTGGTCACATGACTAAATACAGAACCAGACGACTGGTCACATGACTAAATACAGAACCAGACGACTGGTCACATGACTAAATACAGAACCAGACGACTGGTCACATGACTAAATACAGAACCAGACGACTGGTCACATGACTAAATACAGAACCAGACGACTGGTCACATGACTAAATACAGAACCAGACGACTGGTCACATGACTAAATACAGAACCAGACGACTGGTCACATGATTAAATACAGAACCAGACGACTGGTCACATGACTAAATACAGAACCAGACGACTGGTCACATGACTAAATACAGAACCAGACGACTGGTCACATGACTAAATACAGAACCAGACGACTGGTCACATGACTAAATACAGAACCAGATGACTGGTCACATGATCCAATACAGAACCAGGACCAATACAGAACCAGACGACTGGTCACATGACTAAATACAGAACCAGACGACTGGTCACATGATCCAATACAGAACCAGATGACTGGTCACATGATCCAATACAGAACCAGACGACTGGTCACATGACTAAATACAGAACCAGACGACTGGTCACATGACTAAATACAGAACCAGACGACTGGTCACATGACTAAATACAGAACCAGACGACTGGTCACATGACTAAATACAGAACCAGACGACTGGTCACATGACTAAATACAGAACCAGACGACTGGTCACATGACTAAATACAGAACCAGACGACTGGTCACATGACTAAATACAGAACCAGACGACTGGTCACATGACTAAATACAGAACCAGACGACTGGTCACATGACTAAATACAGAACCAGACGACTGGTCACATGACTAAATACAGAACCAGACGACTGGTCACATGACTAAATACAGAACCAGACGACTGGTCACATGACTAAATACAGAACCAGACGACTGGTCACATGACTAAATACAGAACCAGACGACTGGTCACATGACTAAATACAGAACCAGACGACTGGTCACATGACTAAATACAGAACCAGACGACTGGTCACATGACTAAATACAGAACCAGACGACTGGTCACATGACTAAATACAGAACCAGACGACTGGTCACATGACTAAATACAGAACCAGACGACTGGTCACATGATCCAATACAGAACCAGACGACTGGTCACATGATTAAATACAGAACCAGGACCAATACAGAACCAGGACCAATACAGAACCAGACGACTGGTCACATGACTATCAGATGATTAAATACAGAACCAGGACCAATACAGAACCAGATGACTGGTCACATGACTAAATACAGAACCAGATGACTGGTCACATGACTATCAGATGATTAAATACAGAACCAGGACCAATACAAATACAGAACCAGAAGACTGGTCACATGACTATCAGATGATTAAATACAGAACCAGGACCAAACAATTCACAAGAATCTGCAGCTTTGCATTGGAATTTCGTCGTGTTCTACATCAGTGACTGGGTTTGTATTTCCTCATTGGCACAGCAGACGGAGAGAGAGAACAAGGCTCTGTGTGTGTGTGTGTTTCATTCATAGTATCTCAGGTTTAGAGAAGTGAAGAGTTTTCATGTGTTGGACAGAGTTCTGTGGAAGTACACACACACACACACACACACACACACACACACACACACACACACACACACACACACACACACACACACACACACACACACACACACACACACACACACACACACACACACACACACACAGAGCCTTGTTCTCTCTCTCCGTCTGCTGTGCCAATGAGGAAATACAAACCCAGTCACTGATGTAGAACACCAGGTGTTTGTTTATACATGGGATTTCCCTGATGTCGTCATTCTCTCCTCTCTGTCTCCTTTCTCTCCTTTCTCTCCTCTCTGTCTCCTTTCTCTCCTTTCTCTCCTCTCTGTCTCCTTTCTCTCCTCTCTCTGCCTCCTTTCTCTCCTCTCTCTGCCTCCTTTCTCTCCTCTCTCAGCCTCCTCTCTCAGCCTCCTTTCTCTCCTTTCTCTCCTTTCTCTCCTCTCTGCCTCCTTTCTCTCTCTCTCTGCCCCTTTCTCTCCTCTCAGCCTCCTTTCTCTCCTCTCAGCCTCCTTCTCTCTCTCTCTGTCTCCTTTCTCTCCTCTCTGCCTCCTTTCTCTCCTCTCTCAGCCTCCTTTCTCTCCTCTCAGCCTCCTTTCTCTCCTCTCAGCCTCCTTTTCTCTCTCTCTGCCTCCTTTCTCTCCTCTCTCTGTCTCCTTTCTCTCCTCCTCTCTGCCTCCTTTCTCCTCTCTCTGTCTCCTTTCCTCCTCTCTCTGCCTCCTTTCTCTCCTCTCTCTGTCTCCTTTCTCTCCTTTCTCTGCCTCCTTTCTCTCCTCTCTCAGCCTCCTTTCTCTCCTCCTCAGCCTCCTTCTCTCCTCTCTGTCTTCTTTCTCTCCTCTCTCTGCCTCCTTTCTCTCCTCTCTGTCTCCTTTCTCTCTCTCTCAGCCTCCTTTTCCCCTCTCTCAGCCTCCTTTCTCCCTCTCTCAGCCTCCTTTCTCTCCTCTCTCAGCCTCCTTTCTCTCCTCTCTCAGCCTCCTTTTCTCTCCTCTCTCTGTCTCCTTCTCTCCTCTCTCTCTGTCTCCTTTCTCTCCTCTCCCTTTCTCTCTCTCTGTCTCTTTCTCTCTCTCTCTGCCTCCTTTCTCTCTCTCTCTGCCTCCTTTCTCTCCTCTCTGCCTCCTTTTTCTCTCCTCTCTCTGCCTCCTTTCTCTCCTCTGTCTCCTTTCTTCTCAGCCTCCTTTCTCTTCTCTCTCAGCCTCCTTTCTCTCCTCTCTCAGCCTCCTTTCTCTCCTCTCTCAGCCTCCTTTCTCTCCTCTCTCAGCCTCCTTTCTCTCCTCTCTCTGTCTCCTTTCTCTCCTCTCTGTCTCCTTTCTCTCCTCTCTGTCTCCTTTCTCTCCTCTCTGTCTCCTTTCTCTCCTCTCTGTCTCCTTTCTCTCCTCTCTCTGCCTCCTTTCTCTCTCTCTGTCTCCTTTCTCTCCTCTCAGCCTCCTTTCTCCTCTCAGCCTCCTTTCTCTCCTCTCAGCCTCCTTTCTCTCCTCTCTGTCTCCTTTTCTCCTCTCTCTGCCTCCTTTCTCTCCTCTCTGTCTCCTTTCTCTCCTCTCAGCCTCCTTTCTCTCCTCTCAGCCTCCTTTCTCTCCTCTCAGCCTCCTTTCTCTCCTCTCAGCCTCCTTTTTCTCTCCTTTCTCTCCTCTCTCAGCCTCCTTTCTCTTCCTCTCAGCCTCCTTTCTCTCCTCTCAGCCTCCTTTCTCTCCTTTCTCTCCTCTCTGTCTCCTTTCTCTCCTCTCTGTCTCCTTTTCTCTCCTCTGTCTCCTTTCTCCTCTCTCTGTCTCCTTTCTCTCCTCTCTGTCTCCTTTCTCTCCCTCTCTCCTTTCTCTCCTCTCTGTCTCCTTTCTCTCCTCTCTGCCTCCTTCTCTCCTCACTGTCTCCTTTCTCTCCTCTCTGTCTCCTTTCTCTCCTTTCTCTCTCTCTGTCTCCTTTCTCTCTCCTTTCTCCTCTCTGTCTCCTTTCTCTCCTCTCTGTCTCCTTTCTCCCTCTCTGCCTCCTTTCTCTCCTCTCTGTCTCCTGTCTCTCCTCTCTGTCTCCTTTTCTCCTCTCAGCCTCCTTTCTCTCCTCTCAGCCTCCTTTCTCTCCTCTCTGTCTCCTTTCTCTCCTCTCTCTGCCTCCTTTCTCTCCTCTCTGTCTCCTTTCTCTCCCTCTGTCTCCTTTTCTCTCCTCTCTCTGTCTCCTTTCTCTCCTCCTCTCTGTATCCTTTCTCTCCCTCTCTCTGTATCCTTTTCTCTCCTCTCAGCCTCCTTTCTCTCCTCTCAGCCTCCTTTCTCTCCTCTCAGCCTCCTTTCTCTCCTCTCAGCCTCCTTTCTCTCCTCTCTCTGTCTCCTTTCTCTCCTTTCTCTCCTCTCTCTGCCTCCTTTCTCCTCTCTCTGCCTCCTTTTCTCTCCTCTCTCTGTCTCCTTCTCTCCTCTCAGCCTCCTTTCTCTCCTCTCTGTCTCCTTTCTGTCCTCTCTCTGCCTCCTTTCTCTCCTCTCTGTCTCCTTTCTCTCCTCTCTGTCTCCTTTCTCTCCTCTCTGTCTCCCTTTCTCTCCTCTCTGTCTCCTTTCTCTCCTCTCTCTGTCTCGTTCTTTCCTCTCTCTGTCTCCTCTTCTCTCCTCTCTCTGTCTCCTTTCTCTCCTCTCTGTCTCCTTTCTCTCCTCTCAGCCTCCTTTCTCTCCTCTCAGCCTCTTTTCTCTCCTCTCTGTCTCCTTTCTCTCCTCTCTCTCTGTCTCCTTTCTCTCCTCTCAGCCTCCTTTCTCTCCTCTCAGCCTCCTTTCTCTCCTCTCTCCTTTCTCTCCTCTCCTTTCTCTCCTCTCTGTCTCCTTTCTCTCCTCTCTCTGCCTCCTTTCTCTCCTTTCTCTCCTCTCTGTTTCCTTTCTCTCCTCTCTCTGTCTCCTTTCTCTCCTCACTCTGCCTCCTTTCGCTCCTCTCTCAGTCTCCTTTCTCTCCTCTCTCTCCTTTCTCTCCTCTCTCCTTTCTCTCCTCTCTCCTTTCTCTCCTCTCAGCCTCCTTTCTCTCCTCTCAGCCTCCTTTTCTCTCCTCTCTGTCTCCTTTCTCTCCTCTCTGTCTCCTTTCTCTCCTCTCAGCCTCCTTTCTCTCTCCTCTCTGCCTCCTTTCTCTCCTCTCTGTCTCCTTTCTCTCCTCTCTGTCTCCTTTCTCTCCTCTCAGCCTCCTTTCTCTCCTCTCAGCCTCCTTTCTCTCCTCTCTCCTTTCTCTCCTCTCTGTCTCCTTTTCTCTCTCTCTGCCTCCTTTCTCCTCTCTGTCTCCTTTCTCTCCTCTCTCTGTCTCCTCTCTGCCTCCTTTCTCTCCTCTCTCTGTCTCCTTTCTCTCCTCTCTGCCTCCTTTCTCTCCTCTCTCTGTCTCCTTTCTCTCCTCCCTCTGCCTCCTTTCTCTCCTCTCTCTGCCTCCTTTCTCTCCTCTCTCTGTCTCCTCTCTGCCTCCTTTCTCTCCTCTCTCTGCCTCCTTTCTCTCCTCTCTCTGCCTCCTCTCTCTGTCTCCTTTCTCTCCTCTGGCTCCTTTTCTCTCCTTTCTCTCCTCTCTCTGTCTCCTTTCTCTCCTCTCTCTGCCTCCTTTCTCTCCTCTCTCTGCCTCCTTTCTCTCCTCTCTCTGCCTCCTTTCTCTCCTCTCAGCCTCCTTTCTCTCCTCTCAGCCTCCTTTCTCTCCTCTCAGCCTCCTTTCTCTCCTCTCTCAGCCTCCTTTCTCTCCTCTCTCTCTGTCTCCTTTCTCTCCTTTCTCCTCTCTCTCTGCCTCCTTTCTCTCCTCTCTCTGCCTCCTTTCTCTCCTCTCTCTGTCTCCTTTCTCTCCTCTCAGCCTCCTTTCTCTCCTCTCTGTCTCCTTTCTGTCCTCTCTGCCTCCTTTCTCTCCTCTCTGTCTCCTTTCTCTCCCTCTGTCTCCTTTCTCTCCTCTCTGTCTCCTTTCTCTCCTCTCTGTCTCCTTTCTCTCCTCTCTCTGTCTCGTTTTCTCTCCTCTCTCTGTCTCCTTTCTCCTCTCTCTGTCTCCTTTCTCTCCTCTCTGTCTCCTTTCTCTCCTCTCAGCCTCCTTTCTCTCCTCTCAGCCTCCTTTCTCTCCTCTCTGCCTCCTTTCTCCCTCTCTCTGTCTCCTTTCTCTCCTCTCAGCCTCCTTTCTCTCCTCTCTGCCTCCTTTCTCTCCTCTCTCCTTTCTCTCCTCTCTCCTTTCTCTCCTCTCTGTCTCCTTTCTCTCCTCTCTCTGCCTCCTTTCTCTCCTTTCTCTCCTCTCTGTTTCCTTTCTCTCCTCTCTCTGTCTCCTTTCTCTCCTCACTCTGCCTCCTTTCGCTCCTCTCTCAGTCTCCTTTCTCTCCTCTCTCTCTCCTTTCTCTCCTCTCTCCTTTCTCTCCTCTCTCCTTTCTCTCCTCTCAGCCTCCTTTCTCTCCTCTCAGCCTCCTTTCTCTCCTCTCTGTCTCCTTTCTCTCCTCTCTCTGTCTCCTTTCTCTCCTCTCAGCCTCCTTTCTCTCCTCTCTGCCTCCTTTTCTCCTCTCTGTCTCCTTTCTCTCCTCTCTGTCTCCTTTCTCTCCTCTCAGCCTCCTTTTCTCTCCTCTCAGCCTCCTTTCTCTCCTCTCTCTCCTTTCTCTCCTCTCTGTCTCCTTTCTCTCCTCTCTCTGCCTCCTTTCTCCTCTCTGTCTCCTTTCTCTCCTCTCTCTGTCTCCTCTCTGCCTCCTTTCTCTCCTCTCTCTGTCTCCTTTCTCTCCTCTCTGCCTCCTTTCTCTCCTCTCTCTGTCTCCTTTCTCTCCTCTCTCTGCCTCCTTTCTCTCCTCTCTCTGCCTCCTTTTCTCTCCTCTCTCTGTCTCCTCTCTGCCTCCTTTCTCTCCTCTCTCTGCCTCCTTTCTCTCCTCTCTGCCTCCCTCTCTGCCTCCTTTCTCTCCTCTGGCTCCTTTTCTCCTTTCTCTCCTCTCTCTGCCTCCTTTCTTCTCCTCTCTCTGCCTCCTTTCTCTCCCTCTCTGCCTCCTTTCTCCTCTCTCTGCCTCCTTTCTCTCCCTCTCAGCCTCCTTTCTCTCCTCTCAGTCTCCTTTCTCTCCTCTCTCTCCTTTCTCTCCTCTCTCTCCTCTCTCCTTTCTCTCCTCACTCTCTGTCTCCTTTCTCTCCTCTCTCCTTTCTCTCCTCACTCTCTGTCTCCTTTCTCTCCTCTCTCTCCTTTCTCTCTCCTTTCTCTCCTCTCTCCTCCTCTCCTCTCTCTGTCTCCTTTCTCTCCTCTCTCTCCTTTCTCTCCTTTCTCTCTCCTTTGTCTCCTTTCACTCCTCTCTGTCTCCTTTCTCTCCTCTCAGCCTCCTTTCTCTCCTCTCAGCCTCCTTTCTCTCCTCTCTCCTTTCTCTCCTCTCTCCTTTCTCTCTCTCTCTCCTTTCTCTCCTTTCTCTCTCTGTCTCCTTTCACTCCTCTCTCTCCTTTCTCCTCTTCTCTCTCTTTGTCTCCTTTCACCCTCTCTCTCTCCATTCTCCCTCTCCTCCTCCTCTCCTCTCTCCTCTCCTTTCTCTCCTTTCACCTCTCTCTCCTTTCTCTCCTCTCTCCTTTTCTCTCCTCACTCTCTGTCTCCTTTCTCTCCTCTGTCTCCTTTCTCTCCATTCTCTCCTTTCTCTCCTCTCTCTCCTTTCTCTCTCCTCTCCTTTCTCTCCTCACTCTCTCTCTCCTTTCTCTCCTCTCTCCTTCTCTCCTCTCTCTCTCCTTTCTCTCCTCTCTCCTTTCTCTCCTCACTCTCTGTCTCCTTTCTCTCCTCTCTCTGTCTCCTTTCTCTCCTCTCAGTCTCCTTTCTCTCCTCTCTGTCTCCTTTCTCTCCTCTCTCTGCCTCCTTTCTCTCCTCTCTGTCTCCTTTCTCTCCTCTCTGTCTCCTTTCTCTCCTCTCTGTCTCCTTTCTCTCCTCTCTGTCTCCTTTCTCTCCTCTCTCTGTCTCCTTTCTCTCCTCTCTCTCTCCTTTCTCTCTCTCTCTGTCTCCTTTCTCTCCTCTCTGTCTCCTTTCTCTCCTCTCAGCCTCCTTTCTCTCCTCTCAGCCTCCTTTCTCTCCTCTCTGCCTCCTTTCTCTCCTCTCTGCCTCCTTTCTCTCCTCTCAGCCTCCTTTCTCTCCTCTCAGCCTCCTTTCTCTCCTCTCTCCTTTCTCTCCTCTCTCCTTTCTCTCCTCACTCTGTCTCCTTTCTCTCCTCTCTCTCCTTTCTCTCCTTTCACTCCTCTCTCTCCTTTCTCTCCTTTCTCTGTCTCCTTTCTCTCTCACTCTGCCTCCTTTCGCTCCTCTCTCAGTCTCCTTTCTCTCCTCTCTCTCTCCTTTCTCTCCTCCTCCTTTCTCTCCTCTCTCCTTTCTCTCCTCCTCAGCCTCCTTTCTCCTCTCAGCCTCCTTTCTCTCCCTCTCTGTCTCCTTTCTCCCTCTCTGTCTCCTTCTCTCCTCTCAGCCTCCTTTCTCTCCTCTCTGCCTCCTTTCTCTCTCTCTGTCTCCTTTCTCTCCTCTCTGTCTCCTTTCTCTCCTCTCTAGCCTCCTTTTCTCCTCTCAGCCTCCTTTCTCTCCTCTCTCCTTTCTCTCCTCTCTGTCTCCTTTCTCTCCTCTCTCTGCCTCCTTTCTCTCCTCTCTGTCTCCTTCTCTTCTCCTCTCTCTGTCTCCTCTCTGCCTCCTTTCTCTCCTCTCTCTGTCTCCTTTCCTCTCTCCTTTCTCTCCTCTCTCTGTCTCCTTTCTCTCCTCTCTCTGCCTCCTTTCTCTCCTCTCTCTGCCTCCTTCTCTCCTCTCTCTGTCTCCTCTCTGCCTCCTTTCTCTCCTCTCTCTGCCTCCTTTCTCCTCTCTCTGCCTCCTCTCTGCCTCCTTTCCTCCTCTGGCTCCTTTCTTCTTTTCTCTCCTCTCTCTGCCTCCTTTCTCTCCTCTCTCTGCCTCCTTTCTCTCCTCTCTCTGCCTCCTTTCTCTCCTCTCTTCTGCCTCCTTTCTCTCCCCTTCTCAGCCTCCTTTCTCTCCTTTCAGTCTCCTTTCTCTCCTCACTCTCTCCTTTCTCTCCTCTCTCTCTCCTCTCCTTTTCTCCCCTCCACTCTCTGTCTCCTTTCTCTCTCTCTCCTTTTCTCTCCTCACTCTGTCTCCTTTCTCTCCTCTCTCTCTCCTTTCTCTCCTTTTCTCTCCTCTCCTTTCTCTCCTCTCTCTGCCTCCTTTCTCTCCTCTCTCTCCTTTCTCTCCTTTCTCTCTCCTTTGTCTCCTTTCTCCTCTCTGTCTCCTTTCTCTCCTCTCAGCCTCCTTTCTCTCCTCTCTCCTTTCTCTCCTCTCTCCTTTCTCTCCTCTCTCCTTTCTCTCCTCTCTCTCCTTTCTCTCCTTTCTCTCTCTGTCTCCTTTCACTCCTCTCTCTCCTTTCTCTCCTTTCTCTCTCCTTTGTCTCCTTTCACTCCTCTCTCTCTCCATTCTCTCCTCTCTCCTCTCTCCTTTCTCTCCTCTCTCCTTTCTCTCCTTTCACTCCTCTCTCTCTCCTTTCTCTCCTCTCTCCTTTCTCTCCTCACTCTCTGTCTCCTTTCTCTCCTCTGTCTCCTTTCTCTCTCCTTTCTCTCCTCTCTCTCCTTTCTCTCCTCTCTCTCTCCTTTCTCTCCTCTCTCCTTTCTCTCCTCACTCTCTGTCTCCTTTCTCTCCTTTCTCTCCTTTCTCTCCTCACTCTCCGTTCTCTCTCCTTTCTCTCCTTTCACTCCTCTCTCTCTCCTTTCTCTCCTCTCTCCTTTCTCTCCTCACTCTCTGTCTCCTTTCTCTCCTCTGTCTCCTTTCTCTCCTCTCTCTCTCCTTTCTCTCCTCTCTCATTTCTCTCCTCACTCTCTGTCTCCTTTCTCTCCTCTCAGTCTCCTTTCTCTCCTCACTCTCTGCCTCCTTTCTCTCCTCTCTCTGTCTCCTTTCTCTCCTCTCTGTCTCCTTTCTCTCCTCTCTCTGTCTCCTCAGCTATGTAGGCCCGTCTTACCAATTCAATAATATTGGGGCTTGTTCCAACATTTTGTCGTCATAACGACACATTATTATTTGGTAGATCAGTCAGTTCAGTAACAATTTACCCACAATGCATCACACAATGGCATGATCTGGAACGCAAGCCCTCGTTAAGAGCTGTGGTTAGACACACACATCACACGCACTTAGCAGCCTTCGATTACCAGGAACACACACACACACACGTTTCCCTGAAGAGACTAAGATAGAACAGAACAAACAGCCGGTGACAGACCACATGAAAACACAGTTTTGTTCTCTATCCTCCTCGTCTCTCTGCTGTGATGTACAGTTCTCTATCCTCCTCGTCTCTCTACTGTGATGTACAGTTCTCTATCCTCCTCCTCGTCTCTCTCTCTGCTGTGATGTACAGTTCTCTATCCTCCTCGTCTCTCTCTCTACTGTGATGTACAGTTCTCTATCCTCCTCTGTGATGTCAGTTCTCTATCCTCCTCGTCTCTCTCTCTGCTGTGATGTACAGTTCTCTATCCTCCTCGTCTCTCTCCTCTGCTGTGATGTACAGTTCTCTATCCTCCTCGTCTCTCTACTGTGATGTACAGTTCTCTATCCTCCTCGTCTCTCTCTCTCTCTCTACTGTGATGTACAGTTCTCTATCCTCCTCG
>NW_026290982.1:0-10000 GCF_023373465.1 Oncorhynchus keta
TAGAGAGGCTATATATACAGTAGAGAGGCTATATACAGTAGAGAGGCTATATACAGTAGAGAGGCTATATACAGTAGAGAGGCTATATACAGTAGAGGGCTATAAAGTAGAGGCTATATACAGTAGAGAGGTTATATACAGTAGAGAGGCTATATACAGTAGAGAGGCTATATACAGTAGAGAGGCTATATACAGTAGAGAGGCTATATACAGTAGAGAGGCTATATACAGTAGAGAGGCTATATACAGTAGAGAGGCTATATACAGTAGAGAGGCTATATACAGTAGAGAGGCTATATACAGTAGAGAGGCTATATACAGTAGAGAGGCTATATACAGTAGAGAGGCTATATACAGTAGAGAGGCTATATACAGTAGAGAGGTTATATACAGTAGAGAGGCTATATACAGTAGAGAGGCTATATACAGTAGAGAGGTTATATACAGTAGAGAGGTTATATACAGTAGAGAGGCTATATGCAGTAGAGAGGCTATAAACAGTAGAGAGGCTAAATACAGTAGAGAGGCTAAATACAGTAGAGAGGCTATATGCAGTAGAGAGGCTATAAACAGTAGAGAGGTTATATACAGTAGAGAGGCTATAAACAGTAGAGAGGCTATATACAGTAGAGGCTAAATACAGTAGAGAGGCTAAATACAGTAGAGAGGCTAAATACAGTAGAGAGGTTATATACAGTAGAGGCTATATACAGTAGAGAGGCTATATGCAGTAGAGAGGCTATATACAGTAGAGAGGCTATATGCAGTAGAGAGGCTATAAACAGTAGAGAGGCTATATACAGTAGAGAGGCTATATGCAGTAGAGAGGCTATATACAGTAGAGAGGCTATATACAGTAGAGAGGCTATATACAGTAGAGAGGCTATAAACAGTAGAGAGGCTATATACAGTAGAGAGGCTATATGCAGTAGAGAGGCTATATGCAGTAGAGAGGCTATAAACAGTAGAGAGGTTATATACAGTAGAGAGGCTATATGCAGTAGAGAGGCTATATACAGTAGAGAGGCTATATACAGTAGAGAGGCTATATACAGTAGAGAGGCTATAAACAGTAGAGAGGCTATATACAGTAGAGAGGTTATATACAGTAGAGAGGCTAAATGCAGTAGAGAGGCTAAATACAGTAGAGAGGCTATATGCAGTAGAGGCTATATACAGTAGAGAGGCTATATGCAGTAGAGAGGCTATAAACAGTAGAGAGGCTATAAACAGTAGAGAGGCTAAATACAGTAGAGAGGCTATATACAGTAGAGGCTAAATACAGTAGAGAGGCTAAATACAGTAGAGAGGCTAAATACAGTAGAGAGGCTATATGCAGTAGAGGCTATATACAGTAGAGAGGCTATATACAGTAGAGAGGCTATAAACAGTAGAGAGGCTAAATACAGTAGAGGCTAAATACAGTAGAGAGGCTAAATACAGTAGAGAGGCTAAATACAGTAGAGAGGCTATATACAGTAGAGAGGCTATATACAGTAGAGAGGCTATATACAGTAGAGAGGCTATATACAGTAGAGAGGCTATATACAGTAGAGAGGCTAAATACAGTAGAGAGGCTAAATACAGTAGAGAGGCTAAATACAGTAGAGAGGCTAAATACAGTAGAGAGGCTATATACAGTAGAGAGGCTATAAACAGTAGAGAGGCTATATACAGTAGAGGCTAAATACAGTAGAGAGGCTAAATACAGTAGAGAGGCTAAAAACAGTAGAGAGGCTATATACAGTAGAGGCTACATACAGTAGAGAGGCTAAATACAGTAGAGAGGCTATAAACAGTAGAGGCTACATACAGTAGAGAGGCTACATACAGTAGCGAGGCTATATACAGTAGAGAGGCTATATAGTAGAGAGGCTATATACAGTAGAGAGGCTATAAACAGTTGCGAGGCTATAACAGTAGAGAGGCTATATACAGTAGAGGGCTATATACAGTAGAGAGGCTATATATAGTAGAGAGGCTATATAAAGTAGCGAGGCTATATACAGTACAGAGGCTATAAACAGTTGCGAGGCTATAACAGTAGAGAGGCTATATACAGTAGAGAGGCTATATACAGTAGAGGGGCTATATATAGTAGAGGCTATAAACAGTAGAGAGGCTATATACAGTAGAGAGGCTATATACAGTAGAGAGGCTATATACAGTATAGAGGCTATAAACAGTAGAGAGGCTATATACAGTAGAGAAGCTATATACAGTACATTTTACATTACATCTACATTTAAGTCATTTAGCAGACGCTCTTATCCAGAGCGACTTACAAATTGGTGCATACACCTTATGACATCCAGTGGAACAGCCACTTTACAATAGTGCATCTAAATCTTTTTAGGGGGTGAGGAGGATTACTTACCCTATCCTAGGTATTCCTTGAAGAGGTGGGGTTTCAGGTGTCTCCGGAAGGTGGTGATTGACTCCGCTGTCCTGGCGTCGTGAGAGAGTTTGTTCCACCATTGGGGGGCCAGAGCAGTAGAGAGGCTATATACAGTAGAGGCAATATACAGTAGAGAGGCTATATACAGTAGAGAGGCTATATACAGTAGAGAGGCTATATACAGTAGAGAGGCTATAAACAGTAGAGAGGCTATAAACAGTAGACAGGCTATATACAGTAGAACTTATATGCAGTAGAGAGGCTATATACAGTAGAGAGGCTATATACAGTAGAGGCTATATACAGTAGAGAGGCAATATACAGTAGAGAGGCTATATACAGTAGAGAGGCTATATACAGTAGAGAGGCTATATACAGTAGAGAGGCTATATACAGTAGAGGCTATATACAGTAGAGAGGCAATATACAGTAGAGAGGCTATATACAGTAGAGAGGCTATATACAGTAGAGAGGCTATGTACAGTAGAGAGGCTATAAACAGTAGAGAGGCTATATATAGTAGAGAGGCTATATACAGTAGCGAGGCTATATACAGTAGAGAGGCTATATACAGTAGAGAGGCTATATACAGTAGAGAGGCTATATATAGTAGAGAGGCTATATAAAGTAGCGAGGCTATATACAGTACAGAGGCTATAAACAGTTGCGAGGCTATAACAGTAGAGAGGCTATATACAGTAGAGAGGCTATATACAGTAGAGGGGCTATATATAGTAGAGGCTATAAACAGTAGAGAGGCTATATACAGTAGAGAGGCTATATACAGTAGAGAGGCTATATACAGTATAGAGGCTATAAACAGTAGAGAGGCTATAAACAGTAGAGAGGCTATATACAGTAGAGAGGCTATATGCAGTAGAGAGGCTATATACAGTAGAGAGGCTATATGCAGTAGAGAGGCTATATACAGTAGAGAGGCTATATACAGTAGAGAGGCTATATACAGTAGAGAGGCTATAAACAGTAGAGAGGCTATAAACAGTAGACAGGCTATATACAGTAGAACTTATATGCAGTAGAGAGGCTATATACAGTAGAGAGGCTATATACAGTAGAGAGGCTATATACAGTAGAGGCTATATACAGTAGAGAGGCAATATACAGTAGCGATGCTATAAAAGTAGCGAGGCTATATACAGTAGAGAGGCTATAAACAGTAGAGAGGCTATATACAGTAGAGGCTATATGCAGTAGAGAGGCTATATACAGTAGAGAGGCTATATACAGTAGAGAGGCTATATACAGTAGAGAGGCTATGTACAGTAGAGAGGCTATAAACAGTAGAGAGGCTATATACAGTAGAGAGGTTATATACAGTAGAGAGGCTATATACAGTAGAGAGGCTATATACAGTAGAGAGGCTATAAACAGTAGAGAGGCTATATACAGTAGAGAGGCTATATACAGTAGAGAGGCTATATACAGTAGAGAGGCAATATACAGTAGCGATGCTATAAAAGTAGCGAGGCTATATACAATAGAGAGGCTATAAAAGTAGCGAGGCTACATGCAGACACCGGTTAGTCAGGCTGATTGAGGTAGTATGTACATGTAAAGAGGGGTTGACGGGTGGTGGGTGGCAGGACACAATGCAGATAGCCCGGTTAGCCAATGTCGGGATCACTGGTTTGGTCGGCCCAATTGGGGTAGTATGTACATTAATGTATAGTTAAAGTGACAGTGCATATATGATGAACAGAGAGTAGCAGCAGCGTAAAAGAGGGGTTGGGGAGGCACACAATGCAAATAGTCCAGGTAGCCATTTGATTACCTGTTCAGGAGACTTATGGCTTGGGGGTAAAAACTGTTGAAGCCTTTTTGTCCAAGCGGTACCGCTTGCCATGAGGTAGTAGAGAGAACAGTCTATGACTGCGGTCTTTGACAATTTTTAGGTCTTCCTCTGACACCGCCTGGTGTAGTGGTCCTGGATGCAGTGATGTACTGGGCCATACGCACTACCCTCTGAAGTGTCTCGTGGTCGGAGGCTGAGCAATTGCCGTACCAGGCAGTGATGCAACCAGTCATGGTCTCGATGGTGCAGCTGAAGAACATTTCTATTTTTTTTTTACCCCCAATTAGTAGTAGTTACGCTACAACTCCCGTACGGGCTCGGGAGAGTCCCCAAAACACAACCCAACCCGCACTGCTTCTTAACACAGCGCGCATCCAACCCGGAAGCCAGCTGCACCAATGTGTCGGAGGAAACACCGTGCACTGCGCCCGGCCCGCCACAGGAGTCGCTGGTGCGCAATGAGACAAGGATATCCCTACTGGCCAAACCCTCCGTAACCCAGATGACTAGGCCAATTGTGCGTCACCCCAAGGACCTCCTGGTCATGGCCGGCTGCGATAGAGCCTGGGCTCGAACCCAGAGTCTCTGGAGGCACAGCTAGCACTGCGATGCAGTGCTCTAGACCACTGCGCCACCCGGGAGGCTCCAGCTGTAGAACCTTTTGAGGATCTCAGGATTCATGCCAAATCTTTTTAGTTTCCTGAGGGGGAATAGGCTTTGTCGTGCCCTCTTCACGACTGTCTTGGAGTGTTTGGACCATTCTAGTTTGTTGGTGATTTTGGACACCAAGGAACTTGAAGATCTCAACCTACAGCCCCATCGAAGAGAATGGGGGCGTACTCGGTCCTCCTTTTTTTGTAGTCCACAATCATCTCCTTAGTCTTGGTTACGTTGAGGGATAGGTTGTTATTCTGGCACCACCCGGCCAAGTCTCTGACCTCCTCCCTATAGGCTTTCTCGTCGTTGTCGGTGATGAGGCTGTTGTGTTGTCTGCAAACTTAATGATGGTGTTGGAGTCGTGCCTGGCCATGCAGTCGTGGGGGAACAGACAGTATAGGAGGGGACTGAGCACGCACCCCTGGGTAGCTCCAGTGTTGAGGATCAGCGTGGCAGATGTGTTGCTCACCACCTGGGGGCGGCCAGTCAGGAAGTCCAGGATCCAGTTGCAGAGGGAGGTGTTTAGTCCCAGGATCCTTAGCTTAGTGATGAGTTTTGAGGGTACTATGGTGTTGAACGCTGAGCTGTCGTCAATGAATAACATTCTCACATAAGTGTTCCTTTTGTCCATGTGGGAAAGGGCAGTGTGGAGTGCAGTAGAGATTGCATTATCTGTGGATCTGTTTGGGCAGTATGCAAATTGGAGTGGGTTTAGGGTTTCTGGGATAATGGCATTTATGTGAGTAATTACCAGCCTTTCAAAGCACTTCATGGCTACGGACGTGATTGCTATGGGTATGTAGTCTATTAGGCAGGTTGTTCTTGGGCAAAGGGACTATTGTGGTCTGCTTGAAACAGACCAAACTTGCACTTTTTGATAAGCCATTCCACAGGGATTAAAACCTAAGAAAGTTGTCATTTGGTTGCCAGTTGGGTGCAAGTTGGTTGTTATGACCCTGGAGGACTGGAGCCGTCTGCCTCAATGACAATGACTTTGGTGCTATTCTAGTCCTCCATCAAGAAATCACTGTCACATCTCTGCTGCTATTTAACTCTAAACCATCAGCTGTCTCTCTGCTCATTGACATGGTTATTCCCTTAATTAAACTCTCTCTCCCACCAGCTCTCTGTAATTCTCCCACCAGCTCTCTGTAATTCTCCCACCATCTCTCTGTAATTCTCCCACCAGCTCTCTGTAATTCTCCCACCAGCTCTCTGTAATTCTCCCACCAGCTCTCTCTACATCTTCATACACTCCCTCTCCTGTTTCTCTCTATTTCATCACTTTCTTTTCTGTTTCTCACCCCCTCTCTCCTCCCCTTGTTCTCACCTGCAGTGTAGAATTCGATGATCTCACTCCATTCAGAGACAGCATAGTTCCCATCACTCTGTTTGGAGGCAGTCTGAACAGCTACAGTGTAATCTGTCCTGGGGCTCAGGAACCAGTGGCCTCTCACTGTCATGGGCAGTGGCACCACCTTCGCCACCAGCTTTGTGGGGACATCCTGAAACACAGGGACAGACAACCATTATAGTGGAGACATCTGAAAACACAGGGACAGACAGCCAGCTTAGTGGGGACATCCTGAAACACAGGGAAGACAACAATTATAGTGGAGACATCCTGAAACAAATGGACAGACAGCTAGCTTAGAGGAGACATCAAGAAAAATGGAGACCAACAACCAGCTTCGTAGGAACATCCTTAAACACAGGGACAGAAAACCAATGTAATTCTGGAGCCTGGTCTGTACGAAAGGTTGAAAACAAAATGGGTGAAAAATATGGCCCACCTTGCCTGGCGAGGGTTCAGTCTCCTCGCTGCCCGGATGTACTCCAGATAGCAGTGGTCAGTCCAAATGAGAAAAGGGTGTCTAGCCCCCTCAAGCCAATGTCTCCACGCCTTCAAGGCCTTGATGACAGCCAACAGCTCCCGGTCCCCCACGTCATAGTTCTGCTCCGCCGGGCTGAGCTTCTTCAAGAAGAAGGAACAGGGGCGGAGCTTCGGTGGCGTACCCGAGTGCTGAGAGAGCACCGCTCCTATCCCAGCCTCGGACGCGTCCACCTCTACTATGAACGCCAAAGAGGGATCCGGATGAGCCAGCACGGGCACCAAGGTAAACAGAGCCCTTAGTTGCCCAAAAGCCCTGTCCGCCTCAACTGACCACTGCAGACGTACAGGACTCCCCTTCAGCAGTGAGGTAATGGGAGCAGCCACCTGACCAAAACCCGGGTAAATCTCCGGTAGTAATTGGTAAACCCTAAGAAACGCTACACCTGCTTTACCGTGGTGAAGTCCTCCGACGCCGCTTCTCCTTCTCCACACACGCCGTTGGCCCACTCCAGAGATCTCCCTGAGAGGCACGAGATGAGGGTGGACACCATCTCCCTTCCCGAGGGAGTCGGGTAAACGATGCCCAGGTATAGGTCCAGCTGTAACAGGAAACCCTTGCACCGTGCCGCCGTCCCATCATACTCCCCGGGAAGGGCAAGACGCATTGCACTGGGACTGGTTGCAGGAGGAGTGAGTAGTAGAGGTTCGGGTTGCATTGTTGAAGGCGCTGGAGGACCTCCCTGTCTCTCCCAACGGTCCAGGGTCTGGATAACTTGATCCATGATGACACCGAGATGGTGGATTACTTTAGCTTGCTCCTAGATGCGCTCCTCGACCCCTATACCAGGGGCACCTGTTCCTGCTGACTCCATAGTAGGTCGGGAATTCTGTAAGGGGTGCGTAACTGGTGGCAGGGAAGTCAAACGCAGGAGAGCAGAACTTGGTGAATAGCCAGAGCAGTTTAATATATAAAACTAACGGCATATAAAACAACAAACACATGGGTACAAAACCTGTAGCGCACCAGTAACACATAACACAAGGGTATAAAACCCGTAGCGCACCAGTACCACATAACACATGGGTACAAAACCCGTAGTGCACCAGTAACACATAACACATGGGTACAAAACCAGTAACACATAACACATGGGTACAAAACCTGTAACACATAACACATGGGTACAAAACCAGTAACACATAACACATGGGTACAAAACCAGTAACACATAACACATGGGTACAAAACCCATAGCGCACCAGTAACACATAACACATGGGTACAAAACCCATAGCGCACCAGTAACACATAACACATGGGTACAAAACCTGTAGCGCACCAGTAACACATAACACATGGGTACAAAACCAGTAACACATAACACATGGGTACAAAACCTGTAGCGCACCAGTAACACATAACACATGGGTACAAAACCCGTAGCGCACCAGTAACACATAACACATGGGTACAAAACCAATAGCGCACCAGTAACACATAACACATGGGTACAAAACCAGTAACACATAACACATGGGTACAAAACCCATAGCGCACCAGTAACACATAACACATGGGTACAAAACCCATAGCGCACCAGTACCACATAGCACAAGAACTTACAATAAACAATTCCCGACAAGGACATGGGGGAAACAGAGGGAACATAAACAACATGTAATTAGGGAATTGAAACCAGGTGTGTGAAAACAAGACAAAACAAATGGAACATGAAAAATGGATCGGCGATGGCTAAAAGACCGGTGACGTCGACAGACGAACACCGCAATAAACAAGGAGAGGAACCGACTTCGGCAGAAGTCGTGACAAGTCTTGGCTATTTCCCACTATCCACTAGCCACTACAGTCTTAGCTGTTACCCACTACGCACTATCCACTAGCCACTACAGTCTTAGCTATTACCCACTACACACTATCCACTAGCCTCTACCCTGTAGCCAGGCTCAGAAATGCTACTGGAGGCTTAAGGGATTAACAGACGATCTACCTCATCAAATCATTGAGAGCAGAACCCAAAGGTCAGAGTTCTATTAGGGATATATCAAATCAGTGAGAGCAGAACCCAAAGGTCAGAGTTCTATTAGGGATATATCAAATCAGTGATGGCAGAACCCAAAGGTCAGAGTTCTATTAGGGATATATCAAATCAGTGAGAGCAGAACCCAAAGGTCAGAGGTCTATTAGGGATATATCAAATCAGTGATGGCAGAACCCAAAGGTCAGAGTTCTATTAGGGATATATCAAATCAGTGAGAGCAGAACCCAAAGGTCAGAGTTCTATTAGGGATATATCAAATCAGTGAGAGCAGAACCCAGAGGTCAGAGTTCTATTAGGGATATATCAAATCAGTGAGAGCAGAACCCAAAGGTCAGAGTTCTATTAGGGATATATCAAATCAGTGAGAGCAGAACCCAAAGTTCAGAGTTCTATTAGGGATATATCAAATCAGTGAGAGCAGAACCCAAAGGTCAGAGTTCTATTAGGATATATCAAATCAGTGAGAGCAGAACCCAGAGGTCAGAGTTCTATTAGGGATAGTGTTACATACACATACAGTCAAAGACAGAAGTTTACATACACGTAGGTTGGAGTCATTAAAACTCGTTTTTCAACCACTCCACACATTTCTTGTTAACAAACTAGATTTTTGGCAAGTTGGTTAGGGACATCTACTTTGTGCATGACACCAGCAATTTTTCCAACAATTGTTTACAGACAGATTATTTAACTTATAATTAATTGTATCACAATTCCAGTGAGTCAGAAGTTTACATACACTAAGTTGAATGTGCCTTTAAACAGCTTGGAAAATTCCAGAAAATGATGTCATGGCTTTAGAAGCGTCTGATAGGCTAATTGACATAATTTGAGTCAATTGGAGGTGTATTCGTGGATGTATTTCAAGGCCTACCTTCAAACTCAGTGCCTCTGCTTGACATCATGGGAAAATCAAAAGAAATCAGTCAAGACCTCAGAAAAATAATTGTAGACCTCCACAAGTCTGGTTCATCCTTGGGAGCAATTTCCAAACGTCTGAAGGTACCGTGTTCAACTGTACAAATGATAGTACGCAAGTATAAACACCATGGGACCACGCAGCCTTTAATACCGCTCAGGGAGGAGACGCGTTCTGTCTCCTAGAGATGAACGTACTTTTGTGCGAAAAGTGAAATCCCAGAACAACAGCAAAGGACCTTGTGAAGATGCTGGAGGAAACAGGTACAATAGTATCTATATCCACAGTAAAACGAGTCCTATATCGACATAACCTGAAA